>NC_057805.1:437139310-437168812 GCF_018294505.1 Triticum aestivum
GCTGGGGGGGGGGGTTGGATGAACAGTTCCCGGTGGGGGTGGATGAACGACCCCGTGGTGTTGCCTCGGGATGAACATGACCCCGATCGATCGAGCCAGTTGGGGCTGGATGAACATGACCCCATAGAGGGTTGGATGAACAGGACCACCCCGTAGAGGGCTGGATGAACAGTAGATGGTGGAGGGCTGGATGAACAGTAGCCCGTGGATGGGTGGTTGAACAGGAGCCCGTGGAGAGGGCTGGTTGAACAGTAGCTGGTGGAGTAGCGCGCGGTGGAGGCTGGATGAACAGGAGCCCATGGATGAACAGTCGCAGGTGGAGGCTGGAGGAGGTCGACGGTGGATGAACAGTAGCCCGTGGAGGCTGGAGTGGGTTGACGGTGGAGATGAACAGTATCCCGTGGAGTCCCGTTTTGCGGTACGCCACACCCCTTCCGATGAATAGGACCCCCGTTTCGACCGTAGCGCTCCAACACAAGTCTGTTTCCTCCGTTTTGCGATACGCCACACCCCTCCCGATCAACAGAACCCTCGTTTCGACCATAGGAGGTCCGTTTCCTCCGCTTTGCGATACGCCAGACCCCTCCCGACGAACAGGATCCCGTTTCGAACGTGGCCGGTCCAACACAAGGCCGTTTCCTCCGTTTTGCGGTATGCCAGGCCTCGTTTCCATCGGCTGTTCCGTCCAAGCCGGTTGGCTCCCACGCGTTCCGTTGCCTCCCGATGAACGCTGCGCATTCCGTTGCCTCCCCATGAACACGACGACGACACAGTTTCTCCATTCCGACCCAGCCATGTACACGAGCCCTGGCCGTACGTACGCGCGAGTAGGCGTTCGAGACCCCGCCCGTATGTACGTACGTGGCCGTATTTACTTTCTTGCACCCTGGCTGCTTTACGTACGTGTACATGCTACGTGCGCGCCTCTACTACGACACGTGCGCGCCTCTACATCGACCAGTATGTACGTACACGTTCGCGACCAGAATGACAACGCTACGTACGCTTCGACCAGGTGGGTCCCGACTGTCAGGCACTTCCTTGCGTGTGAAGATGTAGCTGGTGGGTCCCAGCAGTCAGGGGGTGAATCATTTTTTTTGCCCGGACGCACTTCCTTGCGTGCGAAGATGTAGCTGGTAGGTCCCAGCAGTCAGGGGGGAAATGTTTTTTTCGTGAAATACGGTGGCCCGTCCGGTGGGTCCCCGCTGTCAGGTGCAGGAATAATTATTTTTCCGTGTAATAAGGAGGCACTTCCTTCCGGCTGCCATGGACCCAGCTGTCAGCCTCTCCACGTACAGTACTCTTCCGATGCAAGTCGGTCATTGACCACATTGACCATGCCGCGCCGAGAGCACCAAGGCGGTGGACGACGGCGAGGCCTAGGAAGGGGACGACGCGGAGCCAGGGAAGACGCGACCGTGGATGCCCACGCGGAGAGGAGTACGAGGGTTCACTGGTTTGGCTGCGGTGTGAGGCTACCATCGCCGCAGAATAACAGGGGGTGTGGGTGAGTAGAGGGATGGCCTGGCCAGCGGTGGGAGTAGTAGGGGGCGGTGAGGCCTCCCCGGCATCACAGCCAGCCACGAGAGGCAGGAGCATGCGGCCCGACCGGCGCTGCTTTGGGCGGCTGGAGCAAGAAGACCAGAGGTTGAAGAAGCACTACGACTGTTGGATAGACATCGTACGGTCACTGCGCTAGAATTGTTCATATTGACTAAGTTGACAAAGCACTCCGTCCCCGTCAACTTAGTAGGCCCACAAGTTAGCCTCCCACCAAGGTGGGTCCCAACTAGCAGGGGGAGTCTTCATTTTTTTTGTGCGTAATAAGGAGGCACTTCCGGTGGGTCCGAGCTGATAGCGGGGGGAACATTTTTTCGTGAAATACGGTGGCCCGTCCGGTGGGTCCCAGCAGTCAGGGGGGAAACATTTTTTTCGCCAAATATGGTGGCCCGTCCGGTGGGTCCCTGCTGTCAGGTGGAGGAATAATTATTTTCCGCGTAATAAGGAGGCACTTTCTTGCGGCTGCTGTGGACCCAGCTGTCAGCCTCTCCATGACAGTACTCTTCCGATGGAAGTCGTTCCTTGACCACGTTGACCATGCCATGCCGAGAGCACTAGGGCGGTGGACGATGGCGAGGCCTAGGAAGGGGACGACGCGGAGCCGGGGAAGACGCGACAATGGATGCCCACGCGGAGAGGAGTACGAGGGTTCACTGGTTCGGCTGCGGTGTGAGGCTGCCGTCGCCGCAGAATAACAGGGGGTGTGGGTGAGTAGAGGGATCCCCTGGCCAGCGGTGGGAGTAGTAGGGGGCGGTGAGGCCTGCATGGGAGGCGGGAGTAGGCGGTCCCGCCGGCGCTAGATTTGGCGGCTGGAGCAAGAAGATCAGAGATTGAAGAAACACGACGGCCGTTGGATTGACATCGAACGGTTACGTCTGCTAGAATCGTTTGTTGACGTATATAATAACTAAAAAAATCTTGCATACGCGTCAACTTAATAGGCCCATAAGTAAGACCATTCCCTCTTTTTTAAATAATTTATATATAGCTCATTGCGACTTCTTATGCAATTTATTGCAGTCCTTTTTTTGGTTGGCCAGGGCCAATTTCGCATATTTCTGTGGGTTCCAAACTATTTTTAATACCGAAATGTCGAGCCAGATTTAAAGTACTTTGAAGATATAATTAAATTAGGTTAATGCCCAGTGAAATAGGAATCTGAAAATGTGAAAAAAATTCAGAAATTATAAAGTAATTGCCAATTTGTCATCTGTTTTTATATTTACAACCCATTTCATATTACTTTCAAGATTTGCAGGCGTCTTAAAAGAGTTGCAACCCATCAGGGCGTAGAAAAATAAATAGGCGTGGATTGGGTATTCTTAAAAATAAAATAAACTGGGCTCATTTTCACAAAGAAAAAATAGCTGGGCTGGTCACATGGTGAACATAAAATATAAGCCTGGGCTAGACGGGCCACAACCCAGTTCAAACCCTGCTCCGTCTCAACAATAACAAAAAATACTACTCGAGCAGCTACGTCCCAGGTGTCAGCCGATCTTGTGCTGTTCTCTTGTCTATTGACTATATACGCTCACAATGTCGTGGGTCCCAGATGTCAGGAAAACACTAGGAGGAAGCATTTTATTTTTCCATACGCTGACATGGTGGGCCCGTACTATCATCCTCTCCATGTACTTCTGCCGATCCCTGTTGTTTGTTGACCATGTTGACAACACGAGAGGGCGGCGCCGTGGTGAGCGCACCAACGCGCGCGGAGGACGACGGCGAGGCCTCGGACATCGGCGTTAACGATTTAGGAGACGGTGGGGCGGCGATGCGTGCGCTGAGGCGCAGCCAGCCGTGGGAGGCGGAAGCAGGCGGCCCCGCCGGCGCTGGTTTGGTTTTGGCGGCTGGAGGAAGACAGGACTGAAGAAAAATGATAGACTGTAAAAGCAGCAGGAGTACTTAACAACCTTAACTGAAACCATCAGGGGCACTTAACAACCATAGCTGAAAGCAGTATGAGTACTTATACAGGCTCAACCGTACAAAGCACGCCTCGAACAGTGCTACTTTGCCTATAGTTAACCAAGGGTGAGGCCGCCAAGGCCCAGGCGCCACCCCGCGCATCCACAACCTTCTGAAAGCGGCTTCATCTCGCAATGTGGTCAATAAATAGGATATTCGCTTTAGAGCCATGGAAAAGCAGGAACATAATCTTCTGTCCTATTCTCCAAGATGGACGGGCCTTCATTATTTGAGACCACCCATGAATAAGTATCTTTTCACCTCCAAGGGGAATGGAGTAGGTCGACATAAACATCATGTTGTGACCAAGCGCAAGTCTGACCCGACCATGGTCAGGCATCTGTATAGGAACAATAGAACTGGGCAGTTTCTGTTTCAAGAAGATCACAGCTGTAAAACTGTGTATAAGCAATAGTTTATGAACAACATATATAACAGAAAACAGCTCGTACCATAAGTTTCTTGACACAGTTGGACCTGTTCAACAAGTGCAGCAGTGGCACACATATCCCACGTGGCCTTCCACCATTGAAATGCCCCACAAGGACCTCAAGACGATCAATAAAGTGTAGGAACTTGTCGATGTCGTCCCAGTCAACTTCAGTGCCATCAGTAATAGCCGAGTTGTTACAGAATAACAAACGAGCAGCCTGCTTAACTATGAAAAAACCTACACGTGCCACCAATTATAAGAAAATATTAGTTAGAAGTAGCATATTCGTGAGAGATTCGTTGCTACTTCTAAAGTTAAATTGTGATTAGTTAGACAGAATAGGTGGATTAAGAAGTAATCGAGGCAACAAGCAAGAACCAGATACAAAACTAACATGGATGAACAATTGGAACGACGACGGGGTGGAAGATCGCAGTGAAGATGAGACCAGGTTCTGCTATTTCCATCAACATTCATGCGCCAACTTTCAGTCCGTAACACTTGAGAAAGTTTATCCAAGTTCAGCCATAAAAAAGCAGCGATCTTCTTGGTTCATGAACCCAACTCGGAACTTATATCCATGGCTTGTCTTCACTGTGACCATTAAACTGGTGTATTCAGTTATGGCAAGGCCGAGCATCTTGAGTACATGTGTTCTGGCAGAGCAAATAATGCACTGCTGGAAAAATAATATGAGAACACAATGTATTCCCTATCCAAATCTAGAAATAACTTCCTCCTTCACGTTAGTGTTGACCATCATACTGGTAGTACCTTTTATCCAAATATAGCAATCCAAATTTCCAAATTAGTCGACAGCATGTTCAAAAAAACCCACCCTCCCGGATAGAAAAGAGGATTCTAGGAACATACTATGCGCGTTTTAAAATCTTGTGTTAGGATGAGAAGGAACAAGTGTGGCGTCTTGCCGAGGGCGCAGAAACCTGTAGGGTCCTCGCACTTTGGGCACTGCAAATGAAACACACTAGATTCAGTAGGAAGAAAAATGCATCAACGACGGCAACTGCCATCCTAGGATTATCCGCGACCAAGGGACTTGGATTTATCGGGGATGGATGAAGAATTCGTACCTGGTTCTCCATGAGAAAACCCTATGCAATCGCCGAGAGGTTTTTTTTTTCTGAACAAGCAAACGAGGGAGAAGGGGATTCAGGCCCAGTGAAATATTGCTGCTTCGTCCGTCCAGCTTACTGCTAAAGCTGGAAGGGGGGGGGGGTTGTGATTTGATGGCTCATTGGGCATTACTGCGGCGCTACGACTGGGGTGTGTCTACCGTGCAGTTGTGCACTCTAATTTGTGCATATGGCATGTGGACCCCATTGCCAGATGCCCCACATATCAGCGAAAGGAAGTAGAAAGACAGGAGTAACTAGTTACACAAAAATATATTTTTGACAGAGAGATACTCCCTCTGTAAAGAAATATAGAAATATTTTATATCACAAGTTTATACATAAGAAAAATCAAGGGGAATATATATAACATATATAATTATAAAAAACAGAGTTGTTTTTAATACAGTATAGACGAGTTGGTGATGATGGTGTGCCTGCCATCCTGCAATATAGGCCGTCCGATTTATATCTGACGGATAGGAAGGAAACTATGGCAATTTTGCAAAAAGGTACCCACACACCTCTCCTCATTTGCAAATAAGGCCTTCCCTCATTCATCCTTTTCTCTCACAAGGTAAAATACTCATACAAATGCATCTTGATGTTACGTGCAACGCACAGGCATTATGGGGGTTCAGCTAAGAATATAATACTCAGACAGGCTCACGATTCTGGACTTTGGGCCGCAGGCCCACCCTGCATGTTTGGGGGCCCATGTGTTCTACCTCAGCGCTTTTCATATTGCAAGCGATCGGTACGGCGCTGGTTTTAGATGATGTCGCAAGGCGAATAGACAAAATTGAATAAAACGCGGCAGCTGTTGTGTTGAGGATAGAGACCTTGGAGTCACCCGCCAGGAGGGCCGGGTTACTCTAAGGGTCATTGCCAGAAGCCCGGAGCTAAGTTTCAAGATGATGGGCCAGAGATGGGCTGAGACCCGGAGACGGCTTAAAGCCTATAGTTACAATCATTGTTATAGTAGGCTTGTAGTGTAAGGCAAGTATTGTTCAGAGTCCGAGCCGGACGCTCTTATGAGCCGGCCGGGACTCTGAGGGCTGCTGGGCGCCAGCCTCCCTATATAAAGGGAGGACCCGGCAGCGGTTTAAGGGCGACAACAATCTGATCGAGAGCCGGGCATAGCTGTTTAGCTCCCTGGCGATCGTAACCCTAATCAATAACACCTCAAACTGGACGTAGGCTTTTACCTTCACCGTAAGGGGCCGAACCAGTATAAATCCTCGTGTTCCTTGTCCCGCATAACCCCTTCAAGCTTCCCAGTTGCGATGGCTCCACGACTAAGTCCTAGCTCGAGGACATCTGCTGTGACAATTCCACGATAGTTGGCGCCCACCGTGGGGCCAGCGCATGGTGGATTTGAGTTCTTGAAGGGCAGCTTCGAAGGGCTCAAGGGATACGCGGTGGGCCGGATGACCAAGAGTCTTCGCGGCAAGCTCTACATCGACAATGCGGACTGGGGCCCCGACGCCGACTCAATTGAGTACGGGTACCGGGTCCCCTTCGGCGGAATTCATGTCTTCATCGGCGAGATTGGTGAGCCGGGCCCCGAGCCGGGTCTCCGCGCCGATCTCATTGAAACGGCTCAGCGCACACAACCCGCCCGGGCCCGGCCTGCCTTAAGGCGTGCTTTTGTGGGATGCATCCATGGAGGGCCCTCTGATCCATCCGGGTCCGGTGATGAGGCGGCCGCCGGCTCTGACGGCGAGTCGGCCACTGATGAGTCAAACTCATTGTACCAACTTCAAGATGGCAGGCTCATAGGTTGTTCCGACGGTGACAGTATTCCGGACCTTTTTGAGCCGCCAAGTCAGGTTGGAGTTTTTATGGCTGGTGCGCAGCCTGTTCAGAACCCTGCTGCTGGAGCAGGAAACCCGGTGCCTTCTCCGGCTCAGGTGCTGATGGATCTCACGGACAAGATGACGGCCCTGTTAACCGCCACGGTTGACCCGGCGGATCAAGCCCAGCATGATGCGGAGGTGGCGCAGTTGAAATTGGATCTGATAAAAGCTAAAGAAGAGATTGCGGCAGAAGGAATCAGGCTGGCGGCAGAGCGGGCGGCTCTCGATGCCCGGACTCAGTTGATTCAGGCGCAGTCCTTACAACTTACAATGGATCAGAACGCGGCCAATGAGGTCATGAGAAGGAGGCATCAGAAGGCCCAGTCTCGACTCCCGCCGGTGTACGATCCACGCAATCTCTTTAACACGCCGGGTGCAGGGTCTAGTAACCCGCCAGGGGTCATTACGCCCGGGTCTGGACCCCTCATTCAGCCACGAGTGATGGGGCCGCCCCAGGTGCCCCCTGCCCCGCCTCAGTATGTGCCAATACCCCCGGGTCATTATGATAACCCGCTAGAGAACATGGTAGCTGCGGCAGCACGGCTGGCGGCTCTCCCCGTTGACGGTGATTCTCCGGCGGCCATTGAAACCCGCCGGGTCAGGGAGCTCCTGCAGACGGCACTAGCACAGCAAGAGGCGTACTCCTATAGCCGTGACAGGATCCACTCGACCCCCCGTCCAGGCCAGAGCCCGAGTTACAGCCGGCACATGGTCTCAGCAACCGGTTCAAGTAATGTGCGACGCCACGACCCGCCCCCTGGCCATGGCCCGGCTCATAATGGAGCCTTCTATGCAACAGACCAAGCGCGGCGAGAGGCGGAGCAGGCGCCTCAATTGACGGCTTACCAGACCCCCCCCCGGCGTATCCAACGACGTCCGTTGATGTGGGAATTTCTACTAGGACCGGGGGTGTCCCTTGTTTGGTACCAGCCATCCGTAATGAACGTCTACCTAAGGACTTCAAGGGCCCTAGGAAGGTGCCTAACTATACAGCGGACTTACAGCCTGCAGCCTGGATTGAGAGTTATGAGATGGCCATGGAATTGCTGGAGGTCAGTGAGGCGGCCATGGCCAAATATTTCACCATGATGTTAGATGGAACTGCCCGCACGTGGTTGAAAGGGTTACCACCGAACTCCATTGGGTCTTGGGTTGAGCTGAAAGCCCGGTTCATTCAAAACTTCAAAGATACCTGCAGGCAGTCTATGTCAATTGTGGATTTGACTAACTGTAAGCAGCAGGAGGGTGAGTCCACGACCCATTGGGTTCGCCGGGTCAAGGAGATCATACATTCATCAGATAAGATGGATGCCGGCTCTGCAATCTTAATGTTGGAACAGAACTGTCGCTTTGTGCCCCTTAAGATGAAGCTTGGGCGGCTCAAGCGCGACTGCACTGATATGGGTACCCTAATGGCGGCTCTTGTCAAGTACGCCGATTCCGATGGTACCAAGGATCCCCCTTCAGACGATGAAAGGGCAGGGAAGGGAAAGAAGAATGGCAACGGCAAGGGTCCTCAGTTTAACCCGGGGAACCAAGGAGGAGGCAAGCGTAAGGCCGATGGCAGCCTGGAGTTCGTAGCCAACACCAACTCTCAAGGTAATAACCAGCGACGCAAGGAGAGGCCCCCTCCCCGAGGCGGCGGGTCAGGACCTTCTCTGGAGCAGCTGTTGAATGAACCTTGCCCGAGACACGGCTCTAGAGAGAAGCCAGCAACTCATCTGTGGAAGGATTGTGCTATCATGAAGGCCTTTAAAAACTACAATGGTCCGGGTGGCGGTTCAGGCGCCAGCGGCTCAGGCGCCGGCGGCTTTCATGGCCCGGGCGGCGGCTCAAATTCCGGTCCTCAGAACAGTCAGGGAGGCTTTAATCAACAGTCTGGTCAGGGTCATCAACAGCAGCAGGGGGGTTATCAGACCAACCCGAAGCAGCTTAGCGGTGGACAGTATCACGTATTCACAACTAGTTTGTGCAAACGAGACGAGAAGCTTCACAAGAGGGCTGTTAATGCTGTTGAGCCGGCAGTTCCACGCTACTTGCGGTGGTCTGAGCAACCTATAGTGTGGAGTAGGGAGGATCACCCTCCCCGGGTGGATAACCCGGGCCACTTGGCCTTAGTGGTGGCTCCTCAGGTGGGAGGCTATAAGTTCACAAAGGTACTCATGGATGGGGGCAGCAGCATCAATATCCTCTATTACGAGACTTTCCGTCGTATGGGGCTAGTCGATAAGAACCTCAGCCAGTCAAACACTATCTTCCATGGTGTGGTACCCGGTAAATCGGCTTATCCAGTCGGCAAGATCGAACTGGAAGTGGCTTTTGGCGATGAGAACAACTACAGGGTGGAGAAGTTGACCTTTGAGGTGGTCAAGATAAGAAGTCCATACCACGCTATATTTGGACGGCCGGCTTACGCCAAGTTCATGGCACAGCCGTGTTATGTGTACTTACGGCTCAAGATGCCGGGTCACAATGGGACCATTACGGTTCACGGCAGCCGGAAAGTGGCCCTGGAGTGTGAGGAAGGTGATGCAGCCTATGCAGAGTCTGTTTGCGCCACAGAGGAGTTGAAATTTTATAAAGACAATGTTGACCCCACAGATATGACCTCTCTGAAAAAGCCAACCACGGAGAATGAACCAGCAATGAAATTTAAATCAGCTGATGAGACTAAACTTGTTGATTTTGTTCCAGGTGACTCGTCTCAGTAGTTTAGCATCAGTGCAAATCTGGACCCAAAATAGGAAAGCGCGCTCATCGAGTTCATCCGTGAGAATAGGAACATCTTCGCGTGGAAACCTTCTGACATGCCAGGTGTACCTAGAGAACTCGCTGAGCACACTCTTAATGTTGATCCAAAATTCAAGCCGGTCAGACAGTTCCTCCGACGGTTTAACGAAGAGAGGCGGAAAGCTATTGGTGAAGAAGTGGCCCGGCTCTTGGCGGCCGGGTTCATTGTTGAGGTTTTTCACCCGGAGTGGTTGGCTAACCCAGTGCTCGTACTCAAGAAGAACGGCACCTGGCGGATGTGTGTGGACTACACGGACTTGAACAAGGCGTGTCCGGCTGATCCTTTTGCTCTCCCCCGTATTGATCAAATCATTGATGCTACGGCAGGTTGTGCACGCTTAAGTTTCCTGGATGCCTATTCCGGGTATCATCAGATTAAGATGGCAGTTAAGGACCAGGAGAAGACGGCGTTCATCACTCCCTTTGGAGCCTTCTGCTATGTGTCTATGCCTTTTGGACTCAAGTGTGCACAGGCGACTTACCAGCATTGTGTACAGAATTGTCTTCATAAGCAGATCGGGCGCAATGTTCACGCTTACGTGGATGATATTGTGGTTAAATCCATCAAGGAGGAAACCCTGATAGATGACTTAAGGGAAACCTTCGATAATCTCCGGGTCTACAAGATGATGCTTAACCTGGCCAAATGTGTTTTTGGTGTTCCTGCAGGCAAACTATTGGGCTTCTTGGTTTCTGACAGAGGCATTGAGGCTAACCCGGAGAAGATCAAGGCTATCACCTCCCTAGCTAAGCCGGCATGCATAAATGACGTTCAGCGTTTGGCGGGTCGCATCGCTGCTTTAAGCCGGTTTATAAGCCGTTTGGGTGAGAAAGCTATGCCCCTATATCAGTTGATGAAGAAAACTGATAACTTTATCTGGAATGATGCAGCTACCGCCTTTGAGGATTTGAAAAAGCAACTGGCAGAGCCCCCCGTCCTTGCTGCTCCGGTTGATAAGGAGCCCTTGCTACTATATGTAGCGGCAAATGCACGAGCCGTCAGCGTGGCTATTGTAGTGGAGCGCAAGGAGGCGGGTAAGGAGCATCCGGTTCAGCGGCCGGTTTATTATGTCAGCGAGGTGCTCATTGAGTCCAAGCAGCGGTACCCGCATTGGTAGAAGCTCGTATACGGTGTGTTCATGGCGAGCCGGAAGCTCAAACATTATTTTCAGGGTCATCCCATCACTGTGGTCAGTTCTGCCCCCCTTGGTGATATTATCCAGAACAGAGAGGCTACAAGGAGAATTGCTAAGTGGGCTACAGAACTTGGACCTCATGGCCTCAAATATGTGCCACGCACCGCTGTTAAATCTCAGGCTTTGGTGGATTTCATCAATGATTGGACGGAGTCTCAAGTGCCTGAGCAAAAGCCGGATAACACTTATTGGACTATCCACTTCGATGGGTCCAGACAGTTGGAGGGCTCGGGGGCTGGTGTTGTATTGGCTTCCCCTAAGGGTGACAAGTTCCATTATGTGCTACGGTTGATGTTTCCTTGCACTAACAATGCGGCTGAATACGAAGCTTTGCTCCACGCTCTTCGGGTGGCTAAGGAGATGAGCTTGAGCCGGGTAAGGTGCTTTGGGGACTCAGATTTGGTGGCTCAACAAGTATCAGGCACCTGGGATTCTAAGGATCCTCTCATGGCGGCTTACCACCGCGAGGTTGATGCCATTGCTGGGCATTTTCAGGGATACCAAGTGGAGCACATTGATCGCAGGAAGAACGAGGCGGCTGATGCCTTAAGCCGGCTAGGCTCTCAGCGTAAGCCGGTGCCGCCTAACACTTTCCTGGATGTCTTGTATAACCCCTCGGTTAAGTTGCCTACAGAAGAGGACTTGGCTATCCCTGACCCGGAGGCACGACTGGTGGCGGCTCTTCATGTCATACCAGACTGGACAATGCCATATCTGGCTTATATAACCTGGGGAGAGTTGCCTGAGGATGAAACTCTGGCCAGGCAAGTAACCCGGCGGGCTAAGTCAATGATTGTCATTAATGGCGAGTTGCATCATCGCAGTGTTTCAGGGGCGTTTCAGCGTTGTATTTCCCCTGAGGAAGGTCAAGAGATCTTGCGTGAGATCCATGAAGGGGATTGTGGCCATCATGCCGGTTCAAAATCTCTTGTGGCCAAGGCTTTCCGCCATGGTTTTTATTGGCTGACGGCTCACGCTGATGCGGAGGATTTGGTCAGTAAATGTGACGGTTGCCAAAGGTTCTCACGACGGGCTCATGTGCCGGCTCAGGAGTTGAGGATGATCCCAATCACTTGGCCCTTTGCGGTCTGGGGGCTTGATATGGTTGGGCCTTTTAAACGGTCCAAGGATAAGAAGACCCACCTCTTGGTGGCCGTTGACAAATTCACAAAGTGGGTGGAGGCTGAGCCAGTTAGCAAGTGCGATGCAGCCACGGCAGTTCAATTTATGAAAAAGGTGATTTTCCGCTTCGGCTTTCCGCACAGCATCATAACTGACAATGGCACCAATTTATCCAAGGGTGCTATGGAAGAATTTTGTCAACGGGAGCATATCCGACTTGATGTTTCCAGTGGCTCATCCCCAATCCAATGGTCAAGCTGAGAGAGCTAACCAGGAGATTCTGAAGGGCATCAAACCCCGGCTTTTGGTCCCTTTGCAACGGACGCCGGGTTGTTGAGTGGAGGAGCTGCCCTCCGTCTTATGGAGCATCAACACTACTCCTAACAGGTCTACTGGCTTCACGCCTTTCTTCATGGTTTATGGAGCAGAAGCAGTCCTCCCCAGCGACATCCGTCACGATTCGCCTCGTGTGACGGCTTATGTTGAGACGGATAATGAACAGGCGCGCCAAGATGCTCTGGACTTGTTGGACGAACAGCGTGATGTGGCAGCAGCCCGTTCAGCGATTTACCAACAAGACCTGCGCCGTTATCATAGCCGCCGGGTCAAATCCCGGATCTTCCAGGAAGGCGACCTTGTGCTCCGGCTTATCCAGGATCAAACAGATGCACACAAGTTATCCCCACCTTGGGAAGGGCCCTTTGTGGTCAGTAAGAACTTGCATAACGGGTCATATTACCTCATTGATATTCGGGAACATAAAGATTCGCGTAAATCTGAGGAGGAGACCCGTCGGCCATGGAATATAGCTCAGCTTCGGCCCTACTACACTTGAGCCACCGGCTCTCGTGGTGTACATATTTATCTCAGACATGTATATATTATAATAAGCAATAAAGCAGGACCTCTGTCCTTTTTTCTCCTCCAATTATACGTATATCATTTTTTACATACTAATTTGAAGGAAGGATCCGGCTTATGATCGTATTCGAGTCTAGCTGTAAGCAGCAAGGTCACTTGGGGGCTTCCTGTTCAAACATGGGTCGTATTCAAACCAAAGAGAACATAGCTGTCGATACCCATGTGATTGGCAAAGTGCCGAGCTCATTGGGAGGTTGCCTTTGGTCATATTTGAATCATAGTGTAACCCCTCTGAGAACCGACGTGGATCGTATTCGAATCAGCGTCGTTAAACAATTTTCAAAGTCACTTGGGGGCTTCCTGTTCAAACATGGGTCGTATTCAAACCAAAGAGAACATAGCTGTCGATACCCTTTTGTTTGGCATCGCCACACCCACTGGGGGCTATATGATCGCATCCGAATCTTAGCTTAACCCCTTTGGACCGGGTTTCTGGTCGTATTCGAACCGGAAGCCCCAAGTTTTATATTTTATCGCAAGTCTACTCTGATCATGTCAAAGTATGTACTGCCGGGTCTCACTTGCCGGCTTAATTTTGGTTTATCTTGTTAGTTGAACATCCTGGATGTCATCAAGACAGGTAAATTCGAGTTAAGGTACCAACCAAGCTACCCGGGTTATTTAAACCGGAAGTATGCTTACAGGCCGTTGAGTGTGTTATCATGGCTATGTTCAGAGTATAGTTAACGACCAGTCTTTTTTGGTTCGTATTCCGGGTTATCCATCTCAAACACCTGATTCTCAGGGCGGTCAGCCGCCTTGAGACTTTTGATTTGCCTTTCTATGCAGATGCTTGAAGGTCCTTTTTACGGTTGAGAAGGACAAAGGGATAATCATGACCCGGAGGAGCATCAAAAGAATAACTTCAAGGGGTTTCAGCATTCATTACGTGCACGATGGCACGGCAGAGATAAATTGTTGCACTTATTCTATTACAAAAATCCTTCAAAGTCTCAAGGGTGGAGCGTTGTTCGGTGACCCGCCAGCCGCTTTATGATGCCTGCTGAGTCGAAGTCCCCGGCTCGTCTTCTGCTCCGGCTGATCCCAAGACCTCGAAGGTTGACGACTTCCAGTCGATGCCGCTGAGAGCTTCGAACTGGGCTTCTTCGTCAATTAACCCGGCCGGGTCAATCTCGGGGGTGAAGGTGTGCTGGCGAGCCGGAGGAATCAGACTAAGAGCTTCATAGCGAGGGGTTGGAATCCTCTGATTCTCCGCGTTGTACCCCGGCTGATACTTGGTTAAGTCGGTGTCGTTCCCGATGATGGTGGCCACCGGGCGTACAGCCTTCACACATGCCGCGAAGTCCTTCTGGTCGAAGGCGGAGCCGTCTTCCTTCAGGCTTGGGTAACCCAGGGCGATGTCTGCCGGGTCTAGCTCCGGCAGGAATGCTTTGGCCCGGCTCAGCGCGGCAATTGCTCCGGATCTTGCAGAGGCTCGGCGTAGCTCCTGGATCCGCTGTGGCAGAACAGCGTGCCGGCGCAGGACTTCGGCCAGATGGGTTGGCACCTCGTTGGATAGGGCCACCACAGCTAAGGCGCGCTGTGACCCGGTGTAGAGTTGTTCCACCAGGGTGTACACGACCTTTAACTTGGTGACCACGCTCTGGTTGAGGTTGGCACTCCTGGGACCTGTTTCATAAAGGTCAGATAAGCCGGTGACAAGGATGAATCATAACATATACAGACTTGATGAAAGCCGGCGAGGCGACTTACCAAAGATAGCGGCCACCATTTGGGAAACCTGGCGCTTTAGGCCGGAGAGTTCAACGGTCTTCTCAGTGAGGGCCTTCTCCGCCTGTTCTGCCCGGGTCACCAGTGCGGCTTTCTCCTCAGCCCAGGCCTTCCGCTCAGCATCGAATTCGGTCTTCAGCTTCTCCTGAGCGGCGATGCTGGAGACAAACTTGGCGTTTGCCTTCCGGGTCTCCATCTCTTGTGTCTTTAGCCGGCTCTTGAGATCCGCAAGGTCCGACTCAAATTTCTTGCCAGCAGCCTGCATATATTTCCGGGTTATTAACAGTCATTATATAAGTCCCAAGCACTTTCCAAGCAAAGACACTTGGCACTTGGGGGCTAATGCGTATTGAACGTATCTATCTACGTACTGCCGGTTCAGTTAAGTAAGCCGGAATCTAAGTCTACAACATATTCAAGTATAAGTCATAGACTTGGGGGCTAGCATGACAAGGATCACTGTGCAGAAGATAAGAAGACAGCAGAAGGTTACCTCAGATTTTTGTTGGATCTGGTTGACCATGGCGATCTCGGCGTCCCGGCTCTTGTGAACTTGGCTGATGTAGCCTGAGACGAGCTCTCCAATGCTTAAGTCGATGTAGCTGGAGAGATCTAGATTCGCCCGGTGCGGTTGCAGCAACTCCCCCTTCGCGGAGCATTTGGCCAGCACGGTCGGCCTCCCCGGTTCGACATACTCCGTCCGGGTAATTACCACGTCCGGGTCGTTAGCTGGTGGGGCTGAGCCGGAGGCCTCCAGGTTAACCGACGCTTCGGTCATTGTCTTGGTAGTCGGGGTAGGGGCTTCAGGCGCCGTGTCCATAGGAATGGTGGCTTCGGGGGCGGAGGCAGCTGGCGGCTCTTGAGCCGTCGCCTCCGGCTCAGGCAAATCCGGCACTCCGGCTGACCTGGTCTTCTTTGCTCTTTTGGTGAGCTTTGCCTGGGCACTGAGAAGGCAGAAGTGTCAGGCACACAAAGAGTAAATACAGACAGATAATGTAAGGAGATTGTTATTACCCGGGTGCAGTCTTGAAGGCCGGCAGACTTGACTGCATGGAGTCACCCGAAGAGGGGGAGGTCTCCTGATAATTGGAGTCAGAAGAGTTGAGTGGCTGACGGATGACACCCGCCAACGGATGAAAAGGGTACAGGTGAGAAAAAACCTCAGTGCGACGCTTCCTTGTTGCGTCGGGTAACCCGGCGGAGAGGTCGGTGTCCTTGCGGGCCCGGGTGTGACGCCGGCTTTCGTGAACCTGCTGCTTCAAAAGAAATTGAGGGTCTTGATGAGCTAATGGATGAGAAAAGCTTACTTTCCGGGTTACTCTTCGGACTTTCAGCTGTGGCAAAGGCTCCGAGTCGGAGGAAAGTGATGTTACCTCTTCAACCACCGGGTTACTGGCGCCGGTGTCATCCTGTCAATAAGCAAAATGTTGATAAGGCGGACAGCAACAAACAACAAATATGGCAAGAGTTTAAAGGTTTAAGAGTTACCTCTGACTCGGAGCTATCGCTTAATTGCAGTAGCTCCGAAGCAGTGGGTCTGCTTCCCTTTTTGCGAGGGGCGGCTTTCTTGGCGGCTTTCTTCGCCTTCCTGGCCTTCTTGGCCGCCTCATGGTCATACTTGACCCGCCAGAATTTATCATCAGCCTGAGAAATACAGTAATGAACTCTTAAAATGGTTCAGAGCAAGGTAACATGTAAAAGAAGTGGAAAGGTTAAGTCAGCGGCTTACCGCTGGGGCTGGATTGATCTTGCAGAACGGGGCTAGCCCGGTTCTTCCACAGTCTGCCAGGCTCTTGTTTAACAAAGCCTTGGTTTCTTCTTCGGCAACGTCTTCTGGAAGATCATTGCGACTGTGCCTCTGCGGGTTATACTTCGCCCGGTGTACTCACACATTAAGCCGGGGCGACGACTCAATGGGATCACCCGCCATGAGATCCAGACCCGGACCAGGTCTATTCCGTTTAGACCGTTGCCTAGCAGAGCCTTGATCTTATTGATCGTTGGAAGCAGAGGCTGGCGTTCCGCGGCAGTCAGCTTGTCGGATAGCGGATGAGTCGGCTCTAGGCGGGTTGGGCGAAAGCCGGGCAGCGGGCTCTCGTCAGCCGGGGACGTGTCTTGGCAGTAGAACCAAGTCATATTCCAGTCCCTGGGGTGACTTGGCGGCTCTGCGTAAGGGAATAGACAGTCCCTGCGCCGTTGGATGGAGATGCCGCCTAATTCCAGACTTGGCCCGTTCGCGCACTCATTTTGGCGGTTTAAGTAGAACAGTTCTCTGAAAAGCAGTAAACTGGGCTCCTCTCCAAGGTATACTTCGCAAAAGACTTGGAAGTTGCAGATGTTGGATACGGAGTTGGGTCCTATATCCTGAGGCCGAAGGTCAAAGAAGTTGAGCACATCCCGGAAGAATTTTGAGCCGGGCGGTGCGAAGCCCCGGCTCATGTGGTCCGCAAAGATCACTACCTCCCCGTCCCTCGGCTGTGGTCTTTCTTCTGACGGATCAGGGGCACGATAGGACATCACTTCCTTCTTGGGCAGATACCCGGACTTAACAAAGTTGGCCAGGGTCTCGTCAGTGACGTTGGATTTCATCCAGTTGCAAGTGATGGGAGCCTTGGGAGGCATGGTGAAGGTTGGTGTTCTATGATAAAGAGAAAAGTGTCCGGGTTAATTATAAGCCGGAGATTATCATTCAAACTACAATGACAGCTTATGAAGGGGACTAATGATATATATTCGGATACGGTGGGTTATCTAAGCCGTCGGGGCATTCAGGATAAATTGGTCATCTACGGTTTACTGCAGTTAAGTCGGAGGATTCTACAGAGCATGGTTCTCTTTAAACCGGAAAGTTCTACGGCGCGTGTTTTCTTTAAGTCAGAAATATAAGCCGCCAGGATTCAAGGGCTGCAGTTTTTACTAAGTGTGGTAAAACAGATTTCACATATTGCAGTAACTTTTTCGGATCAAAATGGTCGGGCGAAATGAAAATTTTCTAGACCTAAAAAACAGAAGCAGGAGAAGTTCTTAAGGTGGAACATGGTTCTTAAGCAGTAAAAAGAGGATTTTTCGCAGGTGGAATGGATCTCAAACATCTACCGCAGCGGTTCTACAAAGAGTTAAGATCAACGGGGGCAGTGACTACAGGAGCTACCGAAACTTGTGGCTATGGTGACGAACATGAAGAACACAGATGAACTCTACCACATATCTATTCTAGTAAGGCAGAGGGGACTCACCGGAGTTGGGGAAGAGCGGAAGTCGCCGCCGTTATCTGGTCTGAGTCAGGGTGATGCAGCGGCCGGGTTGATGAAGGACGAGGGAGCGACGGCGGCGGCAGTGGCAGAGCTCGGGCAGAAGAGCGATGGCGCGAGGAGGAAGAAGGAGAGCGTGAGAAGAAAGTGCTGGGCCGGCCTATTTATAAGGCAGAGTTATAAGCGGGCGCGAGATTCAAGGAGACCACGGCGTGGTTATCTCCCCCTCACGGCGCCTCGATTTTTGGAATGACAGTAAAGGCAAAGATCCGTTGCGGATCTGGCGGAGTAAAAAACGGACTTAATGGAGGATGACGTCACGGCGGATTATCCGGAGTCCAGAGGATGACGTCACTCCGGGTTATGGCCTTCACATGAATGGTAAGCCGGAGATTTTTTCTGCTTGCAGAATTGAAGATTGACACGAGCCGGCTCAAGTCAATCTGGGGCCTAATGTTGAGGATATAGACCTTGGAGTCACCCGCCAGGAGGGCCGGGTTACTCTAAGGGTCATTGCCAGAAGCCCGGAGCTAAGTTTCAAGATGATGGGCCAGAGATGGGCTGAGACCCGGAGACGGCTTAAAGCCTATAGTTACAATCATTGTTATAGTAGGCTTGTAGTGTAAGGCAAGTATTGTTCAGAGTCCGAGCCGGACGCTCTTATGAGCCGGCCGGGACTCTGAGGGCTGCTGGGCGCCAGCCTCCCTATATAAAGGGAGGACCCGGCAGCGGTTTAAGGGCGACAACAATCTGATCGAGAGCCGGGCATAGCTGTTTAGCTCCCTGGCGATCGTAACCCTAATCAATAACACCTCAAACTGGACGTAGGCTTTTACCTTCACCGTAAGGGGCCGAACCAGTATAAATCCTCGTGTTCCTTGTCCCGCATAACCCCTTCAAGCTTCCTAGTTGCGATGGCTCCACGACTAAGTCCTAGCTCGAGGACATCTGCTGTGACAATTCCACGACATGTTGGAATGAAATCGAACAACAGTTCCTAACCAGCAATGAGAGTTGCAATTCTATCAACGATATACCATGTGATAAATAATACTGTCGTATTACTTATACACACAGGACACTTGTTTCACCATCCCAGATTATTACATCAAAATCTCTCGTAGGATAGATCAGTTTGGCAGTTGCGTGCTGCTACTGAAGAATTTCAAAGTTGATTTGGACCAGCTCTCCTTGCCGAGAAAGTTCGATTTTGAGATCCCGCAAGATATGATTTAGATTTGAACCTTGACCATCCTTTAGCATCAATCATCATGCGACCATCCTTTGTACTTATGGTATATTGAGCAGGTTTATTCACACCAAGGCTGCGCATGGTAAGAGAAACTTGGCCGCTGTCGCCCGGATTGTTGAACGACTCCCTCGTTGCTCTAGGAATTCTCTGTTTGCAAACAAGAAGACATACCCAAACAGTTAGATCAACATAGTGAATCATGTGGAACAACATGGAAAGAAAAAAGAACGAAACACTTGGGCGGCCAATGCTTACCAAGAAGGTGGACATGTCGGTTTTTGTAAGGACTTTGGTATATGACGTGCGAACTGCAGCCTAGTCTGTTGCCGGTGCAACTGCTCGTTCGGTTGCCGCTGCACGGGCCGGAGCAGATGCAAGTGCAAGTGTTGGTGCAGGTGCCGAAGCCATTTCTGCTGCCGGATATGGTGCTCCTTGTAGAGCTGGTGACGGTGTCGGAGCAGGTGACGGTGTCGATGCCCGATCCTCCGGTAGATCAGCCTGATCCACTGACGCAGTCGGTGCCCAATCCTCAGCTGGATCAGACTGAGCTGCTGCCGCTGTCAGTGCTAGAGCAACTGCCGGTGCTCGATCTGTTGCTGAAGGTGGTACCGATGTGCGAGACAGCGGCGATCGTGTCTGGTTTGCTATGATCAGCTTTCTAACTTGATTAGGCTTCATGACCGTGATCCAGTTTTTTTCTTCATTTCTTTTAAACACGAGAAGGACTAATTGTGGCGTTTTTGTTAAACCAAACTGCAGTTCATCATAGGGATTCAGCTTGTACTCAGACAACAGACTGATCCAATTTTTTCCAGTAATATAAGTGATGGACAGTGCCTTCATTACTGACACGACATAAGAAGTGAAACCTGCAAAAATAGCCATTGTAGAGCAAACCAAACGGTTTATTCTGTGATGAATGTCACATGGCAAAACCTGCATCGTAAAATTGCAGGAAAAGGAAGAAAACATGACATTAAATCAATAAGATTTAGACAGTAAATCAATAAGATTTACTTGATGTGACACAAGTGAATCCTTACCAGGAAATCACTATGTTGAAGTACTAAACAGAAGATTGATCGTCCAACTACGGGTGGCATGCAGGGGCCCCGCCTACTCCCACAAGCAGGACAGTCCAAAGGTCGTGACAAATCGTATGGACCGAACATCCATGGGACTGGAAATCCTGGTGGGTACAATAAACCCTGCAATGCATACAGATATTGGAGTGTAACCATAATTGATAAACCGTCCTCACAAAAAAGATGATCTGGATACTTCAAAAATATACAGACTGAATTGAGTGGACAAACATTAACATAGACCGTTCTCAGGACTGAACACACACCAAAAGCGGCAGTACTAATAAACAATACAAGGTTCACAAACACAAATCAAGTACTGAACAATAGTACTTACTACAGACAAGCAAAGTTGCACTAATTAAACTCTGCAGACTATTTCTTGCCACCGACCTACGGGATGAACCCCGCATAACTGACTAGGCCATGGACTTCATGAGAAATGTCTACATGCACCATCACCACCTCGTCAACCTTGGAGAACCTAACAGAGTGGTCTTTCCACTCATAAACATGATCATGAAGACAGGCCGCATCAGATTTGTTGGGAAGCTTTACAAGAACCACACCCTTCGTAATCGAAGGCATAACCAGGAAATTGTTGTGGTCAAGTACAGCCTCGAGAACACGCCTGACAATAATGCTACAGGAAAACACTAGTTCAGGACACGTGGCGACAAGGACACAACAGCTGGATAGTTTAGCAGTAGAACTCATCCTCAGGTCTTCCAGTTCACACGGCATGACTTTGAGAACTTCATCTCCACCGCAGACCTGGTTCTAATTCAAACAGAAACCATATTTTATTACTACCTCCGTTCAGAAATATAAGATGATTTCGATATTATACTCCATATATGACTACATATACGCACAGAAATGAGTGAACAAAGACACTAGAACATGTCTTCAAAGGCATGGGAGCAGAGGGATTACTTGCAATATCCATAACACAAGTTACTGAGGCAAATATACCCTCTTCAAAGGTAGCATTGATGTTCATAAAGTACTCCCTCCGTCCCAAAATTCTTGTCTTAGATTTGTCTAGATACGGATGTATCAAGTCACATTTTAGTATTAGATACATCTGTATCTAGACAAATCTAAGACAAGAAATTTGGGACAGAGGGAGTAGTTGAAAGTAATCTATAAGAAATCATTGTCAACCTCTCGCATGTTTTGGTCAAAAGAGGAATTTAGAACCGTCATTTGGCACACAAAAATCACATGCAAGATCACCCAGAAAGTTGTACTACTAGTACTGCGTGTTAGATGAAAAACACGATCAAGATCGAGAAAAAGATCGTCAAGAAGAGATATTACCTGGACTTGCTTAATGAGGGATCCCGGAGAGGGGGGCTTGGACAGGGCTTTGAGCTTGTCTACGGTAGTCTGGGCGGGGTGCTTGCGCTTCTTCGTACCATGAGCCTCGACGGTTTTGGCTAGAGCCATAGACATCACTTCGGCCAGTGCTCCAACGTCCATCAAGAAACTGTCAAATAGAAATAAAAGAAAAGAAACCATAATCACAAACCCAAAAGAAGAAAACTGAGGGAGTTATAGGATCAGTCTCGGGGTTGCAAGACCGGGCCTTGCCAGAATCAACACCATTGATGCGCTCACCTTTCCTTCTTTGGGAGAGAAGAACAATGGCAGAAGCAGGTCGGGGTTTTCTTGAAGAAATGAGGAACAAGATGAAGGAGAAGCGAGTTTGGTAGAGAGGAAGCTGAGAGAGAAGAGTGAAATGATGGTTGCTTCGTCCGTCCAACTTACTGCTTGAAAGGAGGGGGTTTTGTGATTTGACGGCTCATTGGGCATTACTGCGGCGCTTCGATCGGGGTAGTCTACCGTCACTCTACTATGGAGTAATTTAGTGCATGGCTAGTGGACCCCGATGCTGGCTATCCCACACGTCAGCGAAAGTGAGTAATTTAGTACATGGCTGGAGGAGGATTCGCACGGTAGAGCGTGTCCACTATTTTTCTGAAGAAAAAAATGATTACAACAAGCGTTTCCACTCTTACGACGGAGGAGTGCGAAACACGACAGCCACTTGAACATACACAGTGCTCCTACTACTAGGCATGTGCAGTGGTTCATACGTCAGTACTACATAATCTTGTTGCTAGTGTAGTAAGATATGACGACAACAAATGATGTTGTGCGCATGTCAACTATATGAACAGTAATGTAGTAACATAGTACCGCTTTCTCGACTGTCCGGTCGAGAATGAACGGTGAGATCAATGTTAACAGAACTAGGTCTACAGCGCACGGAGAGTACGGTGCTACAGTACTCCACGAAACATGAACCATATGAAGCACGAATAGTGTTAGGCAGGGTGTATGAAGGGTGCACGGGATGGGAGCAAAAGTTCCCTTCTCGACCCACTTTTGGGTGTTTGGCAGAGTGCATGAAGGGTGCATGAGTCCACACTAGTAGGTTAACACAAATACACGAAGAGGAAACAACTATATTGAGAAGAGAATGCAACCAAACACACCCACACGCTTTGTGCTACAGTGACTGATCTGCACCGTCTGAGTTTGATCCAACACTCATGTTGCGCCGAGACATGGACATGCCCATGCAGAGGGCGCCTAAACACCACCGAAGTCCCTGTGATGCAGGGGGCGAAACGGCTGAAAGGCAATGCAATCTACGGGAAGGCGGAGGGAGCCAGCCGAGGAGCGGGGAATCTTTTGGTTTTCACCATGGTAAAACACCAGTCGACGACTTCTCACATCAGGGAGCAGTGGGTTTTACAGGCGGAGTCATCGTGACTAATTGCTGCCGCGCCTGCTCCTGTCAATCAAAAAATTAAAAATCCTGCCGCGCCTGCTCCCGTCAATCAAAAAATTAAAAATCCTGCCGCACTCAAACACCAGAGCAACGCCACGGTGGATATTTAAATTTACCTGCCAGCAAGTAGATAAAAAAGGGGTGAAAAAACAAATGTGGCGGCGGCCTAGCTAATCGGTCGAACTAGCCCAACTAGCTAGCCACCGTGCTTCACTGATGTACTTGGCGGGAAAAGTGGTCTTTCGTGATTTGACGACTCATTTACTTGCTTCGGCAAAAACGCGCGGTAGGGCGTCCCACGTCAGGAAGAATATATGCGTGCAACACTCGGGAGGACCCCGAAACCGCGCGGTAGGGTGTGCCATGTCTCGGCACAGAGGAAAAATGTGCGTGTAACAATTTACTGTATCAGACGTAGTACCTATGGTTCGACCTCGGCACCTAGCCAGTCGGTCGAAAACACCCCACTAGCCACACAGCTTCATCATGCTAACCTAACACAGAGGATAGGTGTGGTTAGCTCCGTCTCGACCAGCCACAACGTCTCTTGTTCTAGGCGATTCTTCTATTTTCCAAGCTTTTTTTAGTTGTAATAACACCACGGCAAGCTAGCGCCGCTCTTCGTGTGTGCCGTGCAAAGGTTAGACGATGGAGAGAAGAGAGAGATCGCAGACCTGGGACCCACCAGTAAGTGAGTCAACGGTCATGCACGTGTTGACGAGGCACTCCCTCTACTCTACTCAACGTAATACTATATAAAATCAAGTTATGGGACAAAGCCAACAACCGTTGTTGTTTCAGGCTATCGACTTACGCTTTGTAGTCCAGGTTGCCAGTTCGAATCTCGTCTTTCGGATTTGTTAGTTTTAGGTCCAAATTTGATTAATGACAAGTGGGACCCCATGTGTTGTTCCGATATTTCAGTGTAGGATGGTTTTTTTGAACAAACACTTTGCGCGGTTAGACAAGTAATGGCACAAGTTACACGTATTTTGCAAGTTTACAAACAAAAATGACAGCGGCATAGAATATCACATCCACCCCGCAGCTTAGATGCTATGGTGATACGAGTTTTTATACCGTTGGAAGTGAGATCCAATGGCTTGGGAGTAGTCTTTGTAATTATGCACAATTTCCAAACTCTCCAAAGGTTTTTTTGCAAATAAAACATTCAGGCCTCGTGTGTGCTGCTGCATCTTGGATCCAACGGCTCCCCGTTGCTCATATTATGTGCTCCCCGTAGCTTAATTACCCGCTACGGTGATATGAGCATCTAGGTCGTATGATCAGTGATCAAATGGCACATGCGTAGTACTTGTACTTTCTGCGCAATTCCCAAACTCTCCCAGCCGTATATTGCAAAAACATTGAAACCTCCTACTGTGGTCCGTTAGATCTCCGTGAACTCGTATCACCATAGAATCTACGGTGCGGGAGCACCTCATATTCTCCCGTGCAAGAAAACATAAGGTGCTCTCGCATCTTGGATGCTACGGTGATACGAGCTTCGAGGTCGTTTGATCTGAGATCCAATGGCATCTGAGCAGTCTTTGTGCTTGTAAGCAGTGGCCGAACTCTTTGGGGCTTTTCTGCAAAAAACCATTCGAACCACCGAGGAGGTGTTGGGTCACAAATCCAACGGCTCCGAAGAGCTTGTATCACCAAAGCATCTAAGGTGTGGTAGCACATGATATTCTTACATACAGGAGAATATGATGTCCTCCTTCATCTTAGATGCTACGGTGATACGAGCTTCGAGGTCGTTGGATATGGGATCCAAGGGCATCTAAGTAGTTTTTGTACAGATTGTGTGCAATTCTCAAACTCCTCAAGGTTTCCTGTAAAAATATTAAGACATCATGTGAGCTGCTATATCTCAGATCTACAAGCTCCAAGCAACTCGTATCGGCATATAGCATCTAAGGTATGGGGGCACATGATATTCTCTTGGGGAGGAGGGGTGGGGGTGCACAACCAATCGATGGTTGGGAGGGTGGGGACAAATATAATCTAAACAACCCTAAACAGAGCTTCACAATTTTATCTAAGGTCGAGGGGGTGACCCCCGACAATCATAGTCCGCCTAATTAAACACAACATTTGCATGTACTGTAGTACTAGACTTAATATTCATGTTTCAGTTTCATGTTCGTTTTAAATATTGAATTGAGAACCATGCATGTCTTACATTTTACTCCCTTCGTTCCTAAATATTAGTCTTTTTAGAGATTTCAAGTGGACTGGCACATACAGATGTATATAGACATATTTTAGAGTGTAGATTCACTCATTTTGCTCCGTATGTAGTCGCTTGTTGAAATCTCTAAAAGACTAATATTTAGGAACAAAAGGAGAATTTTTGAATTCGTGTCATACATGCATGGTTTGGAAAGATAGATGCACTATACTTATTGGATTGTTGCTGTGTTCGTGTGTGGGTGTCTCTATGTGTGTGTGTCTGTGGTCATATGCTTGATACATACAAAGTTTTCTCACCTCCATATTGTTCATCTTTTAAATTTGAATTTGCATTGAAAAACTTACCAGGGATACCATGAAATGTGAAATCCACGTTGAGATCACTATATCACAAACTCACTCTAATTCAACAACTCGTCATAAATCAATTACCACGTTGAGATTAGTATTTGCAAGGAAAATACGGGCATTGTAATACACATAGATTCGTTTGGCAATTTAAAAGGTTCCTTTCGTATTCTCGAATGGTAGGACCCAACGGCGTACCAGCCAGACCTTGGCTCGTGTTGATCCTAAAAAAACCGGGCTCGTGTCCTTCTGGTGGCGTGCGTGGTATGCACATTAGGCAACCCCAACCAGTCGAGCCTCCGCGTTTCGAGTCGAAATATCTGGCGGCCAGAATTCCAGCCCTAGGAAATTCCCCTCATGTCCCCGGTTCATAATGACTACCGATGAACAACAGAGGGATGCTTTAGTAACTAGACAACGTTACCTACCGTGCCGAGCACAGTTCAATTCCCTCGGTCGCCGCTCGCCAAGGTCCCCCGTCAACTGCATTGCCTAGTACTACTACCACTACTACACCAGGATGAGCACATAATTGAGCCCGTTTGTTCGTGCCTAGTACTTGAGTTAATATATCAGGCAGCACTGGTACGAAGGGATTATCCTTTTGCTCTGCATATATAACTTGTCTGAAGTCTAACTAAGCAAAATGTTTGACCAAATCCTTTCTTAAGAAATACAACAGGACAGATGTATGGCTTGAAAATTTATTGCATGATGCAGATTATGATATTGTTTCGAATCCTGGATCTTAAATTTCAGAAAATCCAAAAGTGACCATAAATTCTTGAAACTGAGCATGGTCACGTCATATGGCACAAATATTACTTCGTAATTTTTGTTCTTCAATTTGAGACAAGCTGCTTATGACAAGTTGCATAAATGAAGAGCCAAGGTATTTTGGAACAAAGATCTGTCACGTTAAGGCGAACACTTTCACTATTGAAACCGTGGGCGTTTACGTGCCGCCATGAGTCCCGCTTCTCATCGGCAGGTGCCGTCCGAGCAAGCGTGTGAGTCGACGAGAGGGGTGCGAGCAGACCGCTGCGCCGGCTGATAGGGAGGCGTGCGAGCAGACCGCTGTGCAGGCTCACCAGGAGGCGAGCCCTTTGACCAGGCTCCGCTGCCCACCTTCGTCCCAACTGCTCCCACTTTTAATGTCGCCGGCGCCGCAGTTTAAAATCAACCCCGCACTACCCGGTATCGCTACAATCTTCTCTCTTCCTCTCCGATTCTCCTGTCGTCTACCTCCAACCAGCCTGACCTAAACGTACGCCATGCCGCATCATGATGGTCTGGCCTTAGTCTTCCAGTTTCCTGAGGAAGACACCCAGCCAGAGTCTCAAGAACATAAGGCGCTTTGGGACGAGCTTGAACTGGCCTTGCGGGAAGATGCCGCGCCTGTCCCCGCTCCCATTCCGGCTCCCGTCGCCCCGACTGCGCCAGCGCCCATCCCCGTGGCATTGATGGGATGGGAGCCGCACATTGTCGCCAAGCTTGATGCCACGGGGTTCCACGAGGTCCCCGCCGACTTTCACGCGTCCGTGCACCTGCCAGCGCATGCGCCCGCGTGTGCACTGACGCGCACGCCCGTGCCGGTGCCCGTGCACCTGCCAGCGCATGCGCCTGCGCGTGCACTGACGTGCGCGCCCGTGCCGGTGCCCGTGCACACGAATGTCTCCGCCGCGCCGTTGACAGCGCCTGTCCCCGCGCGGGTGCCAGTGCCCCCCTCAGCGGCATGGATGGCCGCCGTCGACCGCTTCCTTGCACCAACGCCAGTCGCCTCCTCCCGCTAGTTGACTCGCTCCGAAGTCCAGAACATTTTGGCCTTCCTTGAAGCTAGGCCAACGTCCAGGAGTACGCCAACAACGGCGCAAGGCGCCGCCATCGCCGTTGGTCAGTGGCCCGACGACACACAGAGCACGGCAGAGGAGGCGCTTCCCACTGCAAGAAGCCCCCGCCGCCGCCGCGTAATCTATATTTGCCATGAAAAACGTTCGGATTGCCATGCTTAAAATCCGAACGTTTATCATTTCCGTTTATTTTAGGTCGATCGTCATATAATTTAAAGTCGGAGTCAGACTGAACGAAATCTATGGTTTGATCGATTGAATGTTCTGCTAGAGCCGTATCAGATTAAATATAAAACATCATCAAGCCACATGTATTCCTTGTCATCCAACGACCTAGACTGCTTTAATGTTGAGCGCTCAACGCGTTTAGCGTGCAGTTAATTTCATGCCAAAATAGTGCTAATCACATAATAACACGCAAATAATATCCTACTTAATATCCGCATGCACTTAATATACTTCCAAATTAACGTGCATTGCACGTACACACTGACTAGTGCTGCTAGCACGTGAAACTGGTGCTGTAACTTGTGAACGCATCCAGATATGGTCAACGGCGACATCGCCCGCGAGTTCTTCGTGTTTGACCGTGCGTCTAAACGCAGAAGGGGAGTAGAGAGAGAGCACACATGGAACCCACCAGTAAGTGAAGGCGAATAGTACTAAAAATAATATTACATGTTATCAATTAAATAGGTTGTGGTAATATAAAAACATTATGTGAACAAAGGGACGTACAACAAACATTGCTGTTCTACGTATGTTGCCTATTGACGTGCGGCTTGAAGGCCCTGATCGCATGTTCGATCCTCGTCCTTTATTTTTTAATTTGTATATGGGTCCAAATTTGTTTCATGACATGTGGGCCCCTCGGTGTGTGGTTTCTAGCACTTTAATTTGTGGGTCGAAATTTTTTCCATTCCAAGTGGACTATCGGTGTGTAGTTTTGTAGCTTATTTATAATAATTAAAGAGAACAACAAAGTTTTTTGCAATAATACCATGGTGCGACATTGAAGGTGAGAAAGGACGTGCGAGAGAGCGATGACCGAGCCAGAGGGAAATCAACTAGGGGAGTTGCGGGGGTTGCAACGGTGTTTCGAGTAGTTGTGGGCCGAATGCTACGAAAATATAATCTAAACCGACCGGAATAAATGCCTACACAAACTAATCCAAGGTTGGAGTGCCCCTCGCAATGTAAATAGCTCCGGCTTTGCGAGGGATGGAGAGGTAGCTTCAATGTGTGGAAGATACGGCGTGAGAGAGCAAGGTCAATCGGGAGACATATAGATAGAGAGACAAAATGAGTGTGGTCCGACATTCATTGAACAAATATATATGCTCTGGAGAGATATTGTCTGATTGAGCTTTTGGCAAGGGTGAGGGCTGTAAGATAGAGCTTGAGAGATGATCCAGTCACAGACGTGTAGATATATTTTGTGCGTGGGAGGAAGCAAGGTCAATCGATCACATAGGGTCGTCGTGCGATCGAAAGTGTGAGACGGTTTGGAGAGCGTGACCTAGATAGACAATGTGCCTGAGAGAGTATACAATGTGAATAAGTTGAATTGGGCTCAAACATGGTGATATATAGTTTTTGTCCGAGAAAGAGCGAGGTCAATCGAGACATACAAAGAGAGAGAGAGAGAGAGAGAGAGAGAGAGGGAGAGAGAGAAAGTGTGTGGTCCGCCATGAGGTCGAAAGAGTGGGGGCGGCTTCGATGGACTGACCTAGATAGACAATCTGCGTGAGAGAGTATAGAGTGTGTCGGTCGAGGCCCGAACAGGGAGATATATCATTTGTGTGTGAAAGAAAACGAGGTTAAACGAGACTCAGATAAAGAGAGCGAGATTGAGCGAGTGTGGCCCGCCGTGCGGAAGAAAGAGTGAGACAGTCTCGAGGGAGTGACCTAGATAGACAACGTGCGTGCGTGCGCACGAGAGGTTGGGGGGCTAGATAGGCAATGCATGTATTTAGCGCGAGAGGGTGAGAGGGAGAG
>NC_057805.1:437169306-437313613 GCF_018294505.1 Triticum aestivum
GGGGGGGGATCAAAACAACATTTGAATGTAGATAGTACGAGACTTAATATCGATGTTTAATTCGGTGTACATTGTAAGATTTGAACTGAGGACCATGCATATGGGTAATTATTTCGAATTCGTGCCACACTAGGTTTCGAAAGTTGACATTGACTCGATTTGTTGTGCTATTTTGTAGGTCATATGTTTGAATCCATCCAAAAGTTTTCTCACTACCATGGTGTTCATCATATACATATGAATTTGTATTAAAAAAGTAGCGTGGATACAGTGAAATGCGAAATCCACGTTAGAATTGGAGATCTCTATGTGACACACACTCTAATTCAAATAACTAATTATGTGGTACACACTCTAATCCACGTTAGCATGGATACCGTTTCGATATTTTTTTCAAATAACTCCTCATTAATTAATTTATAGTATATCATTTCGAATGACTAATTATTGCAAGGAAAACACGGGCATGGTAATACATACAGATTCGTTTGCAAATGAAAGAAGATTCATTTGCATTCTCAAATGTAGGCGCACCAGGTAGACCAGGGTCGTGTCGTGGTGGTCGCGTGTGTCGGACGGACGCTTAGCACTCAGCCACCCACCCCCCTCCCTCCTCCCTCCCCCCCCAAAAAAGGACGACGACAAAATAAGTTCGCGCTTCCACGTTTCGGATTGAAATATCTGGCGGCCCCAATTCCAGCCCTGCAAAATCTCCCTTCTCCACTGTCCCCTTCCGCGCCCAGATTGCTCAAATCCCTAATTCGCCGCCAACCCAAGCAAAGTTCAAATCGCCCCTCATCTCGTCTCTTTCCCCACCTCTATGCCGGACGACGACGACGAAGACGATGATCGCGCTTCACCACCGCACCGGAGCTACCTCATCTACGCCCTCGTGCACCGCACCGGGTGGTCCACCGACAACGTCGGCCGCCGCAACCGACGTGCCTCACAGACACCGACTTCCACCGCATCAGGTGCGCTTCACCGATGTCGTCTCCCAGCTCACCGGGGCTACTTCACCGAGCACATCGTCGCGCCTCCGCCCCCCGAGGCCGCTGGGGCTTCACCAATGGTCTCGTCCACCGCATCGTAGTGCTCCGCTGCCACTCAAGATCTGCATCCGTGCGCGGCCAGCCAACGCCAACGCATCACCCTCAACGGCTCTGAAGTGACCCGCACTCTAGCTAGGCGAGCATGCCCAAACACCGGCCCGAACTAGGTATCCACACATCACTCCCTTGTGCACTGTTCCGACGATGTTTGGATATCCTTTCACTGCTCTCTTAGCTTACACGCCTATCCAACTCTGACTTTAACTCTTATTTCTTCTGGAGATATCATCTGAAACAAGCAAATCCATTTTTTAGCGAAGCATGACAGCGCTACGGGATCTGGTACACATCCTGCACACCCGTATAACCTTGTAAGTATCTGTCCTCCGGTACAACATCAAGGTCGATTCCTCTTATTTGATCAGCCATTCGCCGTGTCGAAAATGCAGAGGGGGATGCAAGGAGCACAAGGCCTGCACATCCAAGCAAGTGGTAACATGGACTTGTACATGGAACATCCCAAGCGCAAGCAGAGCTGCAGTGAGCCTATACAACGAGCTAGCGTAAGTCCCTGCATTTCATTTAATTTGTACTGGCATTCGTGTATGATTTGTGTGAAGTGGCGGATACACGAATTCAAGTTACCAGGGGCGAACATTTAACTTAAAAAATACGAAGGCACTTGCACTCCGGAAATCAACATAACTTGAGAAATGTGAAGCTACATGCACTTAACCAGCTAATGATCCAAAGTAGTTCAGATTATAAACACTAAATGATGCAAGCACCAAAAAACACAAAATGCAACATGGTGTACAAGGACTACAAACATGGTCTGTACCTGCTTGAATTATTCGTTCTCTGGCTGAAAATATCGAAGTGTAATTGCACCTATAACCAGTGCGCAAACTGCATATCAATATATCTATCCTGCACAAGTATGCCAATAGTTTCAAACAACAGATTAGAAAAGTATTTATGCTACGTTGTCATGATACGGGGACTTTCTGGTAGATGGCCTCGACGTTTCCTGAAGCCATGAAAATGCACTATAATTTGCTTGTCATCAATGCCTGCAAATCTCTATGTCTCTCTCAACATAGCAGATCATCATTAGACACTAAATCCTACAATGGGAGCTTGCAAAATGCTTGCATTAGATGCCTCATTAGACACTATATGTTCATCACTAGGAGCATGTAAAATGTTTGCATCAAATCCTTCATTAGGAGTCTGTTCATTAGACACTTCAGGCTCAAGAACAACATGAGCTTGGATGTTTGCACCGGAAACTTGATTAGATACATCAGATTCAGTCAGTTCAGTATTGATTGGGGGAGTTATAAAATAAGTAGAAATTGGTTTCATTTTCTCATAGATTCCCTACATACAAGCAGTTTTACAACACCGTCAGGTTTAACTATTGGCCAGAAATTGAAGAGTTGAATTAGATATAATCAGGGATGTGATGTACCTGCTCGTTGCGCATGCTACTCTTGCAAGCTGCGACTGTCCGTTTGTGCAAGCTCGATGCCATGCCCGTGTTGCCGCCGCTGCCTCCCACGCAGGCTACACCTAGGGTTGGATCTTCATCTTCTTGTCCTTCCGTTCGCTTGAAGCCCGGCGACCGCCCTCCAATGAGGGCGCGAGGAAGTGTTGTGTCGGTCTGTCCAGCGGCGGCTAGGTTAGGAGCAAACCAGACTGGAGGCTGGAGCGGATGAATTGGGATTTTTCCTGCTATCGATCGATATGGGAGGCGCTCGTTTGGGCCGCGAGCCTGCTATAGGGCCTGCCTTGCACTTATGTTATTGGCCTATCCAAATTGAAACATTTTTCTTCATTTTTTACATTGCCTGCTCGTGCGTTGGGACGAACAAAACTAGCCTGGGCCAACCTGGACGACTCAAACTAGGTGCACACTTTTGAGCCACCCGAGGCGGCCGCCCATACCAGCCCCTATGGTGGCGTCGCCCCTTTTTGCGTGTATGATAGGGGTAGTGAAAAATATTCCAGCGGCGCTTTTGATTTACCCACAGAATGGTTGAATTGCTTGTTTCTATGAACTAAGTTCACCAATAATGTGAAGGATGCCAGCCTTTTCATCCTATTATAGATTGCTTAGATCTCGATATGCCAAAAGTAATCGCATGAAATATACAGTAAAAGCCAGTGTGATGTGTGTGGCTACAACTAGTCTGACTACACGTCCTCATATAACATATCAAGGACGCACCATCGTACTAGATTAACCATTCGACTTACCAATGCATTGTGGGAAGAAAGAAGTATTGGGACTGCATATCCAAGCAATTGATGCCATGGACTCCTTCGTACAACCTTGTAAGCGAAAAAGAAGTTGCAATGTGCCTGTACAAAGAACTAGCGTAAGTTCAGTTACCTGCTTCTCGGAATTTTAGTTAGCCACTTATTGCAAAATTGTTCAATTACGTTGCTTGGCTTAATTTAGTTTGCCACTGATTACATAATGCCACATCCTGTTAATCCTATTATAGACTGCGCCTATCTATGTGTTTGATACTTAATGTTAAGAATTACCTGTTTGCCTGAACTTAAATAGCTACTTATTTGTTTAACTGCTTTGGTGCTGCAACAACGGGTTACAATGATGTTAATAACTACTTTTCAGCATCGAATTGAAACTCTTTAATTCCTTGTTTGTTTAACTGGTTTGCTGTTATAACTCCCAGTTGAGATGTTTTGCTAACTTCAACTTTTCTGAATCCAATCGGAACTTTAATGGTAAAACAGGTTAGCCCAAGATCAAAGAGCGAGGTCCCCATGAACGTTGGATCATCCCACAGCAGTGGCACCTGCCCAATCGTGCATTATGAATTGCCAACTGCTGATGCTCTAGAGGCTAAACTAGTGGTAGAAAGAGATTCTGCTTCTGCACTTAGAGATGAAGTTGACATGTTGAGGAACCAAACAACACAATTAGTAGCAGTACTCAAGACAACCATTAAATATTTGGTGGATTTCAAAACGAAGCAAGCTGAGACTGACCACATTGTTAAGGTCCTGAAGGAAAAAAGGAAATTAAATTCCCACTTGGTAAATCGTAGGTGAAATGTTCTTTCCATCATTGAATAACCTTTGTGTTGTTTGTTCATGTAATCAACCAAACCATTTGTTTTAGAGATCATGTAATAATTGTTTTTTGTTTTTTGGTTTGTAATTTTATTTGAGCACAAGTCTGTATTAATTGATAAAATTCGGATACATTTCATTTTGATTGTTGTGCCAGACCTACAAATATGCCAATCGGGCTGAATGTGCATTCAGCAATAATAGTAGTATAGATGGACCATAAGTGGCACGCATCGGAAAGGGTCAAGAAGCTGTAGTAGCTTGGCTAAAAAAAGGATGCTGTTGTAGCAAAGAAAAGTACAACGGCCTGGCTTATGTATGTTAGTTGATATTATTGATCCATATACTCTAAGTGTTTATATGTCTGTTAGTTCTGTACATTCTTGGTTGATTGACTCGGTATTTGAATCTTGATACATCGCTTGCGTACATATCTAAATGGGAGTACACATTATGCTGCGTGTGACATTTGAGTTGGACATGAAGTGTTCCAAATATTCGAATTCACCTTAAACTGGATTCTAGCTTCTGAATTTGAGTATCGGCATTTGTAAACCATATTCATATATGACAGTGGAATACATCTTTGTTGTCCTTTTGAAGATATATAAAAACACATAGAATGATTTATAAAGATTCGTATAGGAATACAAAATGGATTCGATTTAGTTGCCAGGGTAAACGTGGATGCTTATTGTCCCAAAATTCGAAAGAAGCGGCAAAATGTCCACTCCCACGTCGGCTGCCCGAAGCCAAGTGTTTGGGAGATGGAAATTACTGTCTACCCATTACACGGACAATCCATCGGCCCGATTTCCACTGCTCTAAATAGGGGTAGGATAGTAACTTCAATTAGACGTGACACGACCGCCTCTGAGCCCATTCCGACACGGTGGGCGCCAAACATGGGCGGCAAAACACATTTGATTCAAGCTCATATGAAAGACCTCTGTTTCTCCCTCCATTTCCTCATTCATACACGGTGGGCGGCAAAATAAACTCGACTCGGCCGAAATCGATGTGGGCAAATATTTTCAATAGGGGCAGGTTTGTAACTTCACTCAGACGTGACACAACCGCCCTACCTGTCAGCCCCGTTCATACACCGTGGGCGCCAACCACCCTCTCCTCGCCCGAAATCGCTCTGGGCAAATATTGGCGAGATGCGAGATTACCGTCGTATCCCCAACCGATGAGACGTCCAAATTTTAAACGGGGGCTAAGTTCGTAACTTTCCCATATTTCAGACAGGCGCGTCCCAAAAACATGGTTCCCCGTACCTCTCGCTCCATTTTCCCATTCATACACCGTCCGCGCTAGAACACCATCCCCACAGCAGCCTCCGTCCGCCACCCCATCCATCGCCGTCGTCCTCCACCACATCCATCGCCGCCGTCCTCCACCACATCCATCGCCACCGTCCTCCACCATGCCGGAGTGCCTACCAAGACCACGTCGTCCACTGCTAGAGATGGATGTTTCTCATCCACGGCGATGGACCAAGAGCCTTGCATCACGTCCTCTCGCTTCATCGGCGCCGTCGTCCTCTTTGCCCGGGCCGCTCACACGACCTTCTCTTCCACCACAACGGGACTTATCCCCCGATGCACCCGTCTACTGTCGCAGATCTGCTTCAACGCCACTGATAGCCATCGCACCCCCGATGCCTACACGGCGCCGCAAGAGAGGTGGTACTTCATATCTCCTCAACTTTTTGATCTCAACCAGAAAATAGATCTTAACTTGGTTACTCTACTTTCTTTTTAGCTCTTAGAATTTAGTTATTAGTTCGAAGCAAACAATGGCTGCTAAATATCATTTCTCCAGTTTCCCCCTTTTATAATCACTATATGATCAGAATACGTGCTTCGTGTCATAATAGCACTACTCGACCCATCAAGCTAAACAAGCTTAGTTGTTCAAATACGAATATGATATTATTAAAATAGATGCGTTTAATTGGTCAGCTAAATGTTCCTAAATTAGTTTCGAAAATGCATGTTCGCCGCTCGGGTGTGTATCTCTACAGGGTGCCCACGGTGGGCCGACCCACCCTGGGATTTTGGGTCATCCCAGGCCCCGATTCCCCTCTGTTCTGCTGCGCGCTTCCGATCTCTACTCGCCCCCAGCCACCTTCCTCGCCGGTGACTTGCCGTCCCCGGACGACATGACTCTAGGAGGAGACGCCGGACTAACAGGAGGTCAGGAGCCGCTCGCCCAACAGCGTCACCGCTGCCCGGGCGCGCCGCCGTGCCTACCTTCCCAGTTCGTTCAGGGCTCAAGCGTGCAGCACCCACTAAGCCAACCCGATTTATCCTGAGATAAGTCCTCAACACTCAGCAACCACTCCTCATCACCCATTTTCTAATTGATTCATTACTCATTAGGCAGGACTGTCATTAGGGTTTGTTGTGTGCTCAATGCTACCTACACTTAATGGTTCAGATGTATTTCGGTAATCTTTAGTACCTGTAAAGTTCACAGGGTTTTCAAAATTCCGGCCCTAGGAACAGACACTAGTCATTTTGGATTGTTGGTCGTAGTGACATTGACCCAGATTACTACTGCAAGCCAGGTTTGTTGACAATTTTACTTGTCTTTCTTACTCATTCGATATAATATCCAATTATTCACGTCGATTAGTTGCAAACAATAAGTGCTAGACAAACTTCTTGATTCAGATTTTGGATGGTCTCTTACTACAGTTACAATTCTGCATACTTGTCCTAGTAAGCTCACAAGTAAATGATTGATTCACTACATCTATGCTTGCCTTGTCATATTTGTTGTCAATATTCTTTTAGGGTGGACCACCCTGTTTCTAAATACTGCAACCATAGACATGAGTGAATAGTATTTCTCTATGTGATCTCTTCCATCATGTGTGGGCAACGAACACTGCATTGTATAGAAAGAAAGTGTCATTTCCAGCTTTTACATAGGCTTCGATCTTTTACATGGAATACAATCTGCCTACTTGCTTTGTGTCGCACTACCAACACTCCACCATTGAAGCTAAACATTATGCCACTCATAATTCCTTAGTTTATTTGTTCAAATACGAATTTCATATGATTCTAATGTTCCTACTTCAGTTTTGAAATGTGCGTCTGCCTGTTATAGAGACATAAGGGGTTTGTATTTCTGTGTGTGGTCTGGTCAGCACGGTTGGGGGGTGAACTTTGCATATGCAGGGGTTTATAGGGAGACACTCTTCGAGTTGAATCCGCAATGCATTCCATAGATAATCTGACTACTTTTTATGTTTTCATGAATCTCGGATTCTGAACAGCATCATAATGATTATGAGCTTGCGCGCATGAAAATAATAAAGCAGAACAATGCCATGGTTGTCAAACTTGGCATTAAGGGACTGAAATCAAGTCTGGATGCAATGCAATGCAAACGCTCTCCACCTACAGATTCATGCTCAGAATATGATCCTAACAGTGATTCTGAGCTAGAAGGAGACCTAAGTCAATTTAATTCCCTAGTGGAGGAGTCATAGGAAGATGCCCTATCTTATTCACCCATCAAGGTGCTTGCTCTAACTTTCCAAGGTTATATTTGTCGCACATATCTTGCAACTGATGCTTTGCATTGCTTCTACTTTGTTGAACTGCCATTAGCTTAGTTTACACATCGTGTATGTGAATACGCCCTGCCTATCCATTTTTAGTACATATTCCATCTATCATCATACCATATTTATCCATTCAAATGCTGTTCTTGTGTATCAGACGTTCAAAAGGAAGAGGGCGATTGCTGATCGTGGAGGAGCACAAGCAAAGTATTTGGAAAAGGTAGTGGCACCTGATAAATCAAATAGCCCATTAGGTGTAGGTGCAATATCACCTGACCCACAAAACACCCCAACTCTAGCAGACTCTAGCCCTACTACACTGGTCATTTCTGATGCCCCAACTCAGCAGACCCCAACTGCAGCAAACATTATGATTATGCCAGTTGACATAACACCAGCTCTACGACGCAAAACCCCCATTCCAGCAAAGAGTACACCAAATCCAGTTGCCAAATCCCTTTTCGAACCAGAGAGAGCCCCAATTGCAGCAAATAGGACCACTGTTCTATTTCTTCCCAGTTTAGAAGACAAAGCTTATATTGTTGTCAGGAACTTTGAGCGCATCTTTCCTTCATGGAAAGATTATACCACAGACACAGAACAATTTCCAGTCTTCCTCCGCAACTTACGCGTAAGTAATGTACTAATGTTATCCATGGTCATTACTGCATATGTTTCTGCTGACAGAAGACACAAGATTTCATTCTTTTAAATAGGCGAGGACCAAACTGGATTGTGAAGACGAGCAAGGGTTGGTTGCACTTTTCAAGCACTCGTTGATGAAGTATCGTTCCTACCTGATGAAGTAAATATGCCCTAGAGGCCATAATAAAGTTATTATTTATTTCCTTATTTCATGATAAATGTTTATTATTCATGCTAGAATTGTATTAACCGGAAACTTGATACATGTGTGAATACATAGACAAACAGAGTGTCACTAGTATGCCTCTACTTGACTAGCTCGTTGAATCAAAGATGGTTAAGTTTCCTAGCCATAGACATGAGTTGTCATTTGATTAACGGGATCACATCATTAGAGAATGATGTGATTGACTTGACCCATTCCGTTAGCTTAGCACTTGATCGTTTAGTATGTTGCTATTGCCTTCTTCATGACTTATACATGTTCCTATGACTATGAGATTATGCAACTCACGAATACCGGAGGAACACTTTGTGTCCTACCAAACGTTACAACGTAACTGGGTGATTATAAAGGTGCTCTACAAGTGTCTCCGATGGTACTTGTTGAGTTGGCATAGATCGAGATTAGGATTTGTCACTCCGATTGTCGGAGAGGTATCTCTGGGCCCTCTCGGTAATGCACATCACTATAAGCCTTGCAGGCAATGCAACTAATGAGTTAGTTGCGGGATGATGCATTACAGAATGAGTAAAGAGACTTGCCGGTAACGAGATTGAGCTAGGTATTGAGATACCGATGATAGGATCTCGGGCAACTAACATACCAATGACAAAGGGAGCGGTTTGACCGATAAAGATCTTCGTAGAGTATGTGGGAGCCAATATGAGCATCCAGGTTCCGCTATTGGTTATTGACCGGAGACGTGTCTCGGTCATGTCTACATAGTTCTCGAACCCGTAGGGTCCGCACGCTTAAAGTTCTGTGACGATCGATATTATGAGTTTATGTGATTTGATGTACCGAAGGTATTTCGGAGTCCCGGATGAGATCGGGGACATGACGAGGAGTCTCGAAATGGTCGGGACGTAAAGATCGATATATTGCATGACTATATTCGAACTTCAGAAAGGTTCCGAGTGATTCGGGTATTTTTCGGAGTACCGGAGAGTTACGGGAATTCGCCGGGGAGTATATGGGCCTTATTGGGCTTTAGGGGAAAGAGAGAGGGGAGGCTGCGCGCCCCCAAGGCTTAGTCCGAATTGGACTAGGGGGAGGGGCGGCGCCCCCTCCTTCCTTCTCTTCTCTTTTCCCTTTCCTTCTCTCCTACTCCTACTACTTGGAAGGGCTCCTAGTTCTACTAGGAAAGGGGGAATCCTACTCCCGGTGGGAGTAGGACTCCCCTAGGGCGCGCCATAGAGAGGGCCGGCCCTTCCCTCCTCCACTCCTTTATATACGGGGAGGGGGGCACCCCTTGGAGACACAACAATTGATCATTGATCTCTCCACCATAATCCACCTCGGTCATATCATAGTGGTGCTTAGGCGAAGCCCTGCGTCGGTAGCAACATCATCACTTTCATCACACCGTCGTGCTGACGGAACTCTCCCGTGAAGCTCTGCTGGATCAGAGTTCGTGGGACGTCATCGAGCTGAACGTGTGCTGAACTCGGAGGTGCCGTACGTTCGATACTTGGATCTGTCGGATCACGAAGACGTATGACTACATCAACCACGTTGTCATAACGCTTCCGCTTTCAGTCTACGAGGGTACGTGGACAACACTCTCCCCTCTCGTTGCTATGCATCACCATGATCTTGCATGTGCGTAGGAAATATTTTGAAATTACTACGTTCCCCATCAGTGGTATCAAAGCCAGATTTATGCGTAGATGTTATATGCACGAGTAGAACACAAGTGAGTTGTGGGCGATACAAGTCATACTGCTTACCAGCATGTCATACTTTGATTCGGCGGTACTGTTGGATGAAGCGGCCCGGACCGACATTACGCGTACGCTTACGCGAGACTGGGTGGCTGGCGGGTGTCAGTTTCTCCAACTTTAGTTGAATCGAGTGTGGCTACGCCCGGTCCTTGTGAAGGTTAAAACAGCACTACCTTGACGAAATATCGTTGTGATTTTGATGCGTAGGTAAGAACGGTTCTTGCTCAGCCCATAGCAGCCACGTAAAACTTGCAACAACAAAGTAGAGGACGCCTAACTTGTTTTTGCAGGGCATGTTGTGATGTGATATGGTCAAGACGTGATGAGATATAAGTTGTTGTATGAGATGATCATGTTTTGTTGAAGTTATCGGCAACTAGCAGAAGCCTTATGGTTGTCTCTTTATTGCATAAGATGCAAGTGCCAAATAGTTGCTTTACTTTATCGCTATGCGATAGCAATAGTTGCAAGAGCAATAGTTGGCGAGACGACCATGTGACGACACATTGATATAGATCAAGATGATGGAGATCATGGTGTCATGCCGGTGACGATGGAGATCATGACGATGCTTTGGAGATGGAGATCAAAGGCACAAGATGATGATGGCCATATCATGTCACATATTATGATTGCATGTGATGTTTATCTTTTATACATCTTATTTTGCTTAGTTCGGCGGTAGCTTTATAAGATGATCCCTTACTAAAATTTCAAGGTATAAGTGTTCTCCCTGACTATGCACCGTTGTGACAATTCTTCGTGCTGAGACACCACGTGATGATCGGGTGTGATAAGCTCTACGTTCACATACAACGGGTGCAAGCCAGTTTTGCACACGCAGAATACTCGGGTTAAACTTGACGAGCCTAGCATATGCAGATATGGCCTCGGAACACCGGAGACCGAAAGGTTGAGCGTGAATCATATAGTAGATATGATCAACATAGTGATGTTCACCATTGAAAACTACTCCATCTCACGTGATGATCGGACATGGTTTAGTTGATATGGATCACGTGATCACTTAGATGATTAGAGGGATGTCTATCTAAGTGGGAGTTCTTAAGTAATATGATTAATTGAACTTTAATTTATCATGAACTTAGTCCTGATAGTATTTTGCAAATAATGTTGTAGATCACTAGCTCGTGTTGTTGCTTCCCTATGTTTTATATGTGTTCCTAGAGAAAACTAAGTTGAAAGATGATGGTAGCAATTACACGGACTGGGTCCGTAACTTGAGGTTTATCCTCATTGCTGCATAGAAGAATTATGTCCTAGATGCACCGCTAGGTGATAGACCTATTGCAGGAGCAGATGCAGACGTTATGAACATTTGGCTAGCTCAATATGATGAATACTTGATAGTTTAGTGCACCATGCTTAACAGCTTAGAATCGGGACTTCAAAGACGTTTTGAACGTCATGGACCATATGAGATGTTCCAGGAGTTGAAGTTAATATTTCAAGCAAATACCCGAGTTGAGAGATATGAAATCTCCAACAAGTTCTATAGCTAAAAGATGGAGGAGAATAGCTCAAGCAGTGAACATGTGCTCAGATTGTCTGGGTACTACAATCGCTTGAATCAAGTGGGAGTTAATCTTCCAGATAAGATAGTGATTGACAGAATTCTCCAGTGACCATCACCAAGTTAGTAGAACTTCGTGATGAACTATAGTATGCAAGGGATGACGAAAACGATTCTCGAGCTTTTCATGATGATGAAATTGATGAAGGTAGAAATCAAGAAAGAGCATCAAGTGTTGATGATTAACAAGACCACTAGTTTCAAGAAAAGGGCAAAGGGAAAGAAAGGGAACTTCATGTAGAATGGCAAGCAAGTTGTCACTTCCGTGAAGAAGCCCAAAGCTAGGCTAAAGCCTGAAACTGAGTGCTTCTACTGCAAAGGAAATGGTCACTGGAAGCAGAAATGCCCTGAATATTTGGTGGATAAGAAGGATGGCAAAGTGAACAAGGGTATATTTGATATACAGGTTATTGATGTGTACCTTACTAGTGTTTATAGTAGCCCCTGGGTATTTGATACTTGTTCGGTTGCTAAAAATTAGTAACTCGAAACAGGAGTTACAGAATAAACAGAGACTAGTTGAGGGTGAAGTGACGATGTGTGTTGGAAGTGGTTCCAAGATTGATATGATCATCATCGTACACTCCCTATACTTTCGGGATTAGTGTTAAACCTAAATAAATGTTATTTGGCGTTTGCGTTGAGCATGAATATGATTTGATCATGTTTATTGCAATACGATTATTCATTTAAAGTCAGAGAATAATTGTTGTTCTGTTTACATGAATAAAACCTTCGATGGTCATACACCCATTGAAAATAGTTTGTTGTATCTCGATCATAGTGATACACATATTCATAATATTGGTGCCAAAAGATGCAAAGTTGATAATGATAGTGCAACTTATTTGTGGCACTGCCGTTTGGGTCATATCGCTGTAAAGCGCGTGAAGAAACTCCATAAAGATGGACTTTTGGAATCACTTGGTTATGAATCATTTGATGCTTGCGAACCGTGCCTTTTGGGCAAGATGACTAAAACTCCGTTCTCCGGAACAATGGAACGAGCTACTGACTTGTTGGGAATAATACATACCGATGTATACGGTCCAATGAGTGTTAATGCTCGTGGCGGGTATCGTTATTTTCTGACCTTCACAGATGATTTGAGCAGATATGAGTATATCTACTTAATGAAGCACAAGTCTGAAACATTTGAAAAGTTCAAAGAATTTCAGAGTGAAGTGGAAAATCATCGTAATAAGAAAATAAAGTTTCTACGATCTGATCGTGGAGGTGAATATTTGAGTTACGAGTTTGGTCTTCATTTGAAACAATGCGGAATAGTTTCGCAACTCACGCCACCCAGAACACCATAGCATAATGGTGTGTCCGAACATCGTAACCGCACTTTATTAGATATGGTGCGATCTATGATGTCTCTTACCGATCTACCTCTATCATTTTGGGGTTATGCATTAGAGACAGCTGCATTCACGTTAAAAAAGGGCACCATCTAAGTCCGTTGAGACGACACAATATGAACTGTGGTTTGGCAAGAAACCAAAGTTGTTGTCTCTTAAAGTTTGCGGTTGCGATGCTTATCTGAAAAAGTTTCATCCTGATAAGCTCAAACCCAAAATCGGAGAAATGTGTCTTCATAGGATACCCAAAGGAGACAATTGGGTACACCTTCTATCACAGATCCGAAGGCAAGACATTCGTTGCTGAGAATGGATACATTCTAGAGAAGGAGTTTCTCTCGAAAGAAGTGAGTGGGAGGAAAGTAGAACTTGATGAGGTAACTGTACCTGCTCCCTCATTGGAAAGTAGTTCATCACAGAAATCAGTTCCTGTGACTCCTACACCAATTAGTGAGGAAGCTAATGATGATGATCATGAAATTTCAGATCAAGTTGCTACTGAACCTCATAGGTCAACCAGAGTAAGATCCGCACCAGAATGGTACGATAATCCTGTTATGAAAGTCATGTTACTAGACCATGACAAACCTGCGAACTATGAGGAAGCGATGATGAGCCCAGATTCCGCGAAATGGTTTGAGGCCATGAAATCTGAGATATGATCCATGTATGAGAACAACGTATGGACTTTGATGGATTTGCCCGATGATCGGCAAGCCATAGAAAATAAATGGATCTTCAAGAGGAAGACGGACGCTGATAGTAGTGTTACGATCTACAAAGCTAGACTTGTCGAAAATGGTTTTGACAAAGTTCAAGGTGTTGACTACGATGAGATTTTCTCACTCGTAGCGATGCTTAAGTCTGTCCGAATCATGCTAGCAAATTGCCACATTTTATGAAATCTGGCAAATGGATGTCAAAACTACATTCCTTAATGGATCTCTTAAAGAAGAGTTGTATATGATGCAACCAGAAGGTTTTTTCGATCCTAAAGGTGCTAACAAAATGTGCAAGCTCCAGCGATCCATCTATGGACTGGTGTGTAACGCCCCGGATCCGATGCGCCAGGTGTCTGCCAGTTATTCGCCGTCCTTGCCTTGTCATTTGCCCGCGTGTTGCATTTTGCCATGTCATCATCTGCATTTCATATCATGTCATCATGTGCATTGCATTTGCATACGTGTTCGTCTCTTGCATCCGAGCATTTTCCCCGTTGTCCGTTTTGCAATCCGGCACTCCGTTGTCACCCGGCGCCCCCTATTGTCTTCTTTTCGTGAGCGGGTGTCAAACGTTCTCGGAATGGACCGAGTCTTGTCAAGTGGCCTTGGTATACTACCGGTAGACCACCGGTCAAGTTTCGTTCCATTTGGAGGTCGTTTGGTACTCCAACGGTTAACCGGGCATCCGCAAAGTCCGTTTGGGTGTTGCAGCAAAACCCCCCTTCTAACAGCCCCAAAACCCCTCTAAGTCTCTGCCATGCTCTCGGTCGTTCGATCACGATCGCGTGGGCGAAAACCGCACCCCGTTTGGACTCTCCTAGCTCCCTCTACCTATATAAACACCTCCCTCGTCCAAAATCGCAGCCCAAACCCTAGTTTTCTCCTCCCACCGCGCCGGACACGTCCGCCCCGCCGCCGGACGCGTCCAACGCCGCCTCCGCACCCAATCCCCGTCCGCCACCTGGCCTCCAGCCTCCTCCCCGCCGCCGCGGCCCGCCGGGCCCAGGCGCGGCCCGCCCAGGCCCGCGCGGCCGCCCGAGCCTCCCCGCGCTCCGCCTCCGACCTAGCGCCGCCGCCGCCGGAGCTCGCCCCGCACCATTACTTCATGCATATAGCTCCGTTTTGCATGTTTGATATATCAAAATGTTCGTCTCGAGATGCTCTACATTTTGTTCCATTGTGCCATGTTCATTTGTGTCCATCTTGATGCCCAAATCATCGTTGCAAGAGAGCTAGTTGCTGTTATCTGCTGATTCTTATCAGAACTTGGAGATTTGTTATTTTTGTATCATTTAATCTGTGCATCTTATGGGCATGAGCTCTACATGTGTTTTGTTGTATGCCATGCCATCTTTCCAGTGGTGTATGCCTTGTATTTTTGTGATCTCTGTGGTGACTAGCACAAGCATGCAAACTAGGCCCCGTAATCTTTCTGATTTCAGAGACTAGTGTTTTCTCTTAAGTATTTGTCTGCTGATATTTTGTTGCCATGTAAACTTGATGCTACAAAGAGATCCATGCATATTTTGGAGATGTTAAGTAAGGATTTTTTGTAGATATTGTTGTAATTGTTCCATACATGCCCTTGTTTGCAGTTATGGGGTTCCATAGCATGACTCAATCTTGCTCTACTTTTGCTATAAAATATTTCTGGCAGATTTTTAACATGATATGCAATTTTGCCAAGCTTGTTGTAGTTGATCCATACATGCTATGCTTTTGTTCTTGCCATAGATAGCTTCATAAACATGCCATCTTGCTGTAGGTATGCTTGTTTTGTCATGCATTTCTTTGTGGTGAGTGCATCAAGCTCAACAAGATGCCTTCGTATTATAGTTTCTGCCATGCTCTGTTTTCTGCTAAGTCTGAAACCTGATAACGGAACTTGCTATGTTTACATGCTTGCCATCATATCTTCTGTTCCTTTTTGGCTTATGATCAGTAAGGGATTTTGTCATATGCTTTGAGTAGATTCATTCCATGCTTTTTTTTGCCATGTTAAGGTCCTGTAGCATGTTGATTTCGTGCTCTGAACATTGCAACCTGATGCTGTTTCTGTCATATCCAGTAATTTCTGCTAAGTCTGGGAACCTGTTATTATTTGCAATCTTGCCATGTCCTTTTGAGCATGTTCTAGTGATTTCTGGAGATAGCTCAGTGTTCATGTTTGGTTGTGCTTTACCTGTACATCATGTCCATGCCTTTTTTTTCATGTTGAGTTGCTATAGCATATCGTTTTGATGCCTGCATTATGCCTAGTTGCTGTTTTTGTCAGATTGTTGTTATATCTTGTTTGGAGTGTATGTGTTGCACCGTTGCTCCATTTTGAGCATGCTCTATATGAAACTTGCTTAGTTTTGCATGTAGTCTCATATTATCATGTTGCATCCTTGTGTTGAGGTGTTTTCTTGATGTTTGTATGCATTTTGCATCAATGCCATGCTTATCTTGTGTTGCTCATATCTTCTAGGCCGTAGCTCCGAATCTAATGAACTTTATATGTAACTTGACTAGAATTTCGTGTAGATCATCATGGTACTCTTTAACTTGCTGTTTAACAACTTGAACATAAGGTTTATTCAGTTCTGGACCAATTTTGAAATTTGCATATGAGGATTTACCGGGATTGTTATATGTTGTTTCCGGCCTCATTTAAACTTGCCTTGGTGTGTTGTTCTTGTATGCATCATCTCTTGTCACGAGTAGCTTCATATAGCCTTGTCATGCATCATACTTGGTTGAGCATCATGCCTTGTTCATGTGTGGTGTGTTTACCTTGTTGTGTGCTTCTTCTCGATAGTTCCCGTGTCGTTGCGATCGTGAGGATTCGTTCGTCTTCGTGGCTTCATCTTCTTCATGGATTCGTTCTTCTTCCTAGCGGGATTTCAGGCAAGATGACCGTCACCTTGGATCTCATTACTATCATTGCTATGCTAGTTGCTTCGTTCTATCGCTATGCTGCGCTACCTATTCACTTGCTCCTCAAGCCTCCCAAATTGCCATGAACCTCTAACCTTTGTTACCCTTCCTAGGTAACCATTGTTTGGCTATGTTACCGCTTTGCTCAGCCCCTTTTATAGCGTTGCTAGCTGCAGGTGAAGATGAAGATTGCTCCATGTTGGATTATGTTTATGTTGGGATATCACAATATCTCTTATATTATTAATGCATCTATATACTTGGTAAAGGGTGGAAGGCTCGGCCTTATGCCTGGTGTTTTGTTCCACTCTTGCCGCCCTAGTTTCCGTCATACCGGTGTTATGTTCCTTGATTTTGCGTCCCTCACACGGTTGGGTGATTTATGGGACCCCCTTGACAGTTCGCCTTGAATAAAACTCTTCCAGCAAGGCCCAACCTTGGTTTTACCATTTGCCTAGCCTATTTCTTTTCCCTAGGGAGTCGCTCTCTCGAGGGTCATCTTATTTTACCCCCCCGGGCCAGTGCTTCTCCAAGTGCTGGTCCAAACCGAGCGATGTCCGGCGCCCCCTGGGCAACCAGGGTCTATGCCAACCCGACGTCTGGCTCATCCGGTGTGCCCTGAGAACGAGATATGTGCAGCTCCTATCGGGATTTGTCGGCACATCCGGGCGGCTTTGCTGGTTTTGTTTTACCATTGTCGAAATGTCTTGTAACCGGGATTCCGAGACTAATCGGGTCTTCTCGGGAGAAGGAATATCCTTCGTTGACCGTGAGAGCTTATAATGGGCTAAGTTGGGACACCCCTGCAGGGTATTATCTTTCGAAAGCCGTGCCCGCGGTTATGTGGCAGATGGGAATTTGTTAATATCCGGTTGTAGAGAACTTGACACTTGACCTTAATTAAAACGCATCAACCGCGTGTGTAGCCGTGATGGTCTCTTCTCGGCAGAGTCCGGGAAGTGAACATGGTTTATGGGTTATGTTTGACGTAAGTAGGAGTTTAGGATCACTTCTTGATCATTGCTAGTTGACGACCGTTCCTTTTGCTTCTCTTCTCGCTCTCAGTTGCGTAAGTTAGCCACCATACTTGCTTAGTCGCTGCTGCAACCTCACCACCTTATCCATTCCTTCCCCTTTAAGCTTTGCTAGTCTTGATACCCATGGTAATGGGATTGCTGAGTCCTCGTGGCTCACAGATTACTACAACACCAGTTGCAGGTACAGGTTGTGCGATGATCATGACGCGAGAGCGATGTTTACTTGTTTGGAGTTCTTCTTCTGCTTCTTCTTCGTTCAGGGGATAGGTTCCAGGTCGGCAGCCTGGGCTAGCAGGGTGGATGTCGTTGGAGTTTCTGTTTATGTTTCATCCGTAGTCGGATGTTGAGCTTATGTATGATGTATTGATGTATTCTTGCGGCATTTGAATGCCTTGTATGTATCCCCAAATATTATGTAATGTTGATGTAATGATATCCACCTTGCAAAAGCGTTTCAATATGCGGGTCTATCCTTGGTGGGACCTTCGAGTTCCTTTAGGATAGGGTCGCATATTGGGCGTGACATGGTGCAAGCATCTCGGAATTGGAATATACGCTTTGATGAGTTGATCAAAGCATATAGTTTTATACAGACTTGTGGTAAAGCCTGTATTTACAAGAAAGTGAGTGGGAGCACTACAACATTTCTGATAAATATATGTGAATGACATATTGTTGATCGGAAATAATGTAGAATTCTCTGGATAGCATAAAGGAGTATTTGAAAGGAGTTTTTCAAAGAAAGACCTCGGTGAAGCTGCTTACATATTGAGCATCAAGATCTATAGAGATAGATCAAGACGCTTGATAAGTTTTTTCAATGAGTACATACCTTGACAAGATTTTTAAGTAGTTCAAAATGGAACAGTCAAAGAAAGAGTTCTCGCCTGTGTTACAAGGTGTAAAATTGAGTAAGACTCAAAGCCCGACCACGACAGAAGATAGAAAAAGAATGAAAGTCATTCCCTATGCCTCAGCCATAGGTTCTATAAAGTATGCCATGCTGTGTACCAGATCTATTGTATACCCTACACTAAGTTTGACAAGGGAGTACAATAGTGATCTAGGAGTAGGAGCATGATTGGTTTGATGCCAAAAGTTGGCATGCCAATATTTGGCAAATGCCAAATGTTGGCTAGTGATTGGTTGGCTACCAACTTTTCTTCTCAACCTCACAAAAAGTTGCCAACATTTGGCAAATTTTGATTTTGCCAAATGTTGGCTTGCCAAATATTGGCAATGCCAATTGTTGGCATCAAACCAATTATGCTCTAGATCACTGAACAGCGGTCAAAATTATCCTTAGTGGAATAAGGATATGTTTCTCGATTATGGAGGTGACAAAAGGTTCGTCGTAAAGGGTTACGTCGATGCAAGCTTTGACACTGATCCAGATGACTCTAAGTCTCAATCTGGATACATATTGAAAGTGGGAGCAAGTAGCTAAAGTAGCTCCGTGCAGAGCATTGTAGACATAGAAATTTGCAAAATACATACGGATCTGAATGTGACAGACCCGTTGACTAAGTTTCTCTCACAAGCAAAACATGATAACACCTTTACTCTTTGGGTGTTAATCACATAGCGATGTGAACTAGATTACTGAATCTAGTAAACCCTTTGGGTGTTGGTCACATGGCAATGTGAACTATGGGTGTTAACCACATAAAGATGTGAACTATTGATGTTAAATCACATGGCGATGTGAACTAGATTATTGACTCTAGTGCAAATGGGAGACAGAAGGAAATATGCCCTAGAGGCAATAATAAAGTTATTATTTATTTCCTTATTTAATGATAAATGTTTATTATTCATGCTAGAATTGTATTAACCGGAAACTTGATACATGTGTGAATACATAGACAAACAGAGTGTCACTAGTATGCCTCTACTTGACTAGCTCGTTGAATCAAAGATGGTTAAGTTTCCTAGCCATAGACATGAGTTGTCATTTGATTAACGGGATCACATCATTAGAGAATGATGTGATTGACTTGACCCATTCCGTTAGCTTAGCACTTGATCATTTAGTATGTTGCTATTGCTTTCTTCATGACTTATACATGTTCCTATGACTATGAGATTATGCAACTCCCGAATATCGGAGGAACACTTTGTGTGCTACCAAACGTCACAACGTAACTGTGTGATTATAAAGGTGCTCTACAGGTGTCTCCGATGGTACTTATTGAGTTGGCATAGATCGAGATTAGGATTTGTCACTCCGATTGTCGGAGAGGTATCTCTGGGCCCTCTCAGTAATGCACATCACTATAAGCCTTGCAAGCAATCAACTAATGAGTTAGTTGCGGGATGATGCATTACAGAACGAGTAAAGAGACTTGTCTGTAACGAGATTGAGCTAGGTATTGAGATACCGACGATCAAATCTCGGGCAAGTAACATACCGATGACAAAGGGAACAATGTATGCTGTTATGCGGTTTGACCGATAAAGATCTTCGTAGAATATGTGGGAGCCAATATGAGCATCCAGGTTCCGCTATTGGTTATTAACCGAAGACGTGTCTCGGTCATGTCTACATAGTTCTCGAACCCGTAGGGTCCGCACGCTTAAAGTTCTGTGACGATCGGTATTATGAGTTTATGTGATTTGATGTATCGAAGGTAGTTCGGAGTCCTAGATGAGATCGGGGACATGACGAGGAGTCTCGAAATGGTCGAGACGTAAAGATCAATATATTGGACGACTATATTCGGACTTTGGAAAGGTTTCGAGTGATTCGGGTATTTTTCGGAGTACCGGAGAGTTACGGGAATTCGCCGGGGAATATATGGGCCTTAGGGGAAAGAGAGAGGGGAGGCTGCGCCCCCAAGGCTTAGTCCGAATTGGACTAGGGGGAGGGGCGGCGCCCCCTCCTTCCTTTTCTTCTCTTTTCCCTTTCCTTCTCTCCTACTCCTACTACTTGGAAGGGCTCCTAGATCTACTAGGAAAGGGGGAATCCTACTCCCCTAGGGTGCGCCATAGAGAGGGCCAGCCCTGCCCCTCCTCCACTCCTTTATATACGGAGAGGGGGCACCCCTTGAAGACACAACAATTGATCATTGATCTCTTAGCCGTGTGCGGTGCCCCACTACTAGGGAAAAGGCTACTAGCAGCGCGGGTAAATTGGCTACTAGTAGCGCGGGTACCCGTGCTACTAGTATCGCGCTACAGCTAAAAGTTAGTAGTAGCGTGGGTGCAACCCGCGCTACTACTAAAAAGTTAGTAGTAGCGCGGATGCCACCCACGCTACTACTATTTGAAGCCCGCGCTACTAATAACCGAATAGTAGTAGCGCATCTATTATACCACACGCTACTAGTATCTTAAATACTAGTAGCACACATTTCCCCCCCACGCTACTACTAACAAATTAAGAATTCAAATAAAAATAAAAATTAGATGCAGCATTCATGGATGAAGATCTGAGACACGTCCAGTGCAAAATAAATTAAGGTCACAGGACCATCTTAACACTTGCACCATTCATGGATGCAACATTGAACATCTCAACTGCAAGAGATCACGTGATTCCATTTAAGAGTAAATGCACACAACCAAAGGTGGGTACCTTTCCTAGTGTTCCACCAGCAGCCTAAACATACCACTTCTCTAGATGTATCTACCAAGGCTCGGAGTTCGGATGCTGGTGGACCCCAATCCTCCCTCCCCCCAAACGATGGTATCGAGGTCCTCCACCTCGGCGTCCTCCGGCGTCACGATCACCTGGACGATCATCTGTGCGACGCGGTCGCCGGGCTTCACGGCGAAGTCCACCTCCGAGTGGTTGAAGAGCACGACCCCCACCAGGCAGCGGTAGTCCGCGTCGATCACCCCTGTGGCCACGTCGGGAAAGTGAAAACTTGTTAGTGCTCGTCAGCGTCCAAATCCAGCAGGGTATTTTCTTACTTTTTAGCACATGCACACGAATCAATAGTAATAGCCAGAGGCTGGTCCTTACTTGTTGCACGAGACGTGAAAAGGGCGGGTCCCCTCCTTGTTGCACGAACGAATCAATGGGAGACATTGCCGCGAGCCATGAAGAAGGCTGGGTCCCCTCCTTCTGTAAATAGCTCAGGTGCCTAAAGTTGTAAGGAATCTTAATACAATGAACTCATAGTAATGCATAATAACAAGAAAAAGAAAAAACAACCATGAATCCTAAATAAAAAGATCATTCTATGAGTCAGGTTGACAGTTTCGAGACGGCATAAGCATCCTAGATGAAAGAATTACCAGGATTTGTTTATTCTTTAGTGCTGATCTCCACGGGCAGCTAGCAGTGTATGCTGATGCACAATGTACACATCGAACCCCCCAAAACCAAAAACATTTCTGAGTGAGCAACAAACCAACTGACTGCTCGACCCTAAAAACAAACATTTTTTTGTGACTTTCCCTCTCCATTAGTACAAAAGGCAGAGAAACAAACATTTTTTGTGATTTTAATTTTCTTTTACTACAAAAGGCAGTAAAATAAACTAGAATTTTTTTGTGTTTTTTCCTGCGCTTCGAAAGACAATACATAGAGCAAACAAACGGAATCCTCTCGAGATCTTTACTTTCTCCGTGGTGATTTGCAAACACCGCTGCCAGCCTACATATATGGAGTAATTCTCAGAAAATGTATGCTTGGAGTATCAATGGTTACTGTTTAAAATGATGAGAAAGATATATGTCTTGTGCATGCAGATTGGTAATTATTTTTCTTTACAGTTGATTGGCAATTCTTGTTATTCAATCTAATCTAAAAAGTGAAAAAGACAAGGAGCGTACGCACCTTGACTCCCAAAGGTGGAGATACACGGCTAGCTTAGCTCAATCAGAATACTATGGTTTCTACAAAACTGTAGTTTTGGAAACTGTGAGGTGTTTGGCTAAACCAACAACAGTAGTTTCATAAACACTTGTATTCCTGATACAGTGTTTTTTTCTAAAATCCTACGGCCAACGACTGTGATGTAAGATGCCACCAAAAAATGTATCTCCATCTTGAAATTTAGATTTTATTGACACTATACATAGGTCAGACAAAACACTGTAATTCAAGCAAAAAACAGTAGCTTTGCTTAAGAACATGATACTGAGTACTTACAATTTATCTTAAAATTTCAGAATCAAGAAGCCGAAGGAAACAAAGGCGGAGTAAGAATGCGAGGATGAGTCATACCTGCAAGATGAAGAGCATGCATCCCTTCATGTAAGCCAAAAATAGCTTCTTGTGAAAAAGAAAACAAAGATCAGGTTTTTGTATCTAAATGGTTTGTAAAATATTGTATTTACAGAATGGGACGTACACATTTACTAAACTTCTTTAGAATGGGGCACAAAACTGATAAGAATACAAAAATATTCAGGTAAACTAGAAGTGACACATTACTGAAAATTACAGTCCAAAACCACTTTAAATTCAGGCAACCAAAAAGAGAAGGAATACACATTACTGGGCAAAAATCCACATTAAATTACAGTGCATATTTTCAGTCTAAATAAATGCTAGTTCTGTATTACTAACAGAGTGGCTTTCCGGATTGAATTGCATAGAAATTTTGATTAGAACAAAGTATGCTACTATTAGCAGCCTGCACACAAGTACTAGCAGTTATTTTCAAATCCTAGAAAATGACCTACGGGTATTGTGTCACATTAACCCTATCAAATTTGATTAGAATAAAGTACATGCCTGATAAGAGTGGCACATTAACCCTATCAAATCCTAGAAAATGACCTACGGGGAGTGTGTCACATTAACCCTATCAAATCCTAGAAAATGACCTACGGAGGTCGATCGTCGCAGTAGGCGGTGGCCGAGCCGACGGTTCGTTTGAGTCAAAGCGACAATGTCGTCTCGCCTCCCATTTAATCGTTAGACTCACATTAGTACATTACACAGAGAAACAAAAACACCAAGTAGTACTAGAACTATGAAAGCCACTCTTACCTTACTTGGTCATTTTGTCAAACACCTTCCGTGCGACAGCAGCTTGCACCGCCCGCATAGCACGGTCTTCAGTTGGGTGTGCCTCTTCTTCTGCTCACACAGGATACAAACAAGACAATGTTGTCATGTCCAGCAATCATACAGTCAAGATAAACAAATCGTCACTTCAGAATTTCATTTCCTAGTGCAGACACTACATCAGCCATCAGGTGTGATTTGGCATCGAATTTTCACTGCCGACAGCGACGACAGGCGAAAGGAAACACACTGTGTCATGTTAGTCCATGCTCTGATAAGCAGAATGTTCTTAAGGGCATTCTTCGCGTCTGTGCGCTTTTCTCGGACGTTGAACCGGATACGAGGCTGCGCAAAAATAATTACAGAACCATGGTCAAGCTCACATCCCAAATAGTTTTATTGAATACACGCATATGCTACTGTACTTGGCATTTGGCAAGCCCTCAGGCACTCAATTTTTTGTGGGTGAAATTAAAGGAACCCCCAATTTGAATTTCATTATGAAATTGAGGTAGACCTCAAATGTGCAGTGGACCTGAAAAATGCACAGCACAATAGAGCTTCCATTGCTGAAGCGTGCAAACTAATCACCCTCCTAAGCTGACTGTGATGATGATCCCGGGCAGTAAATATTCCTCTTTTACAGCCTAGCCAGCTCTCCTAGCCTATCTAGTATAGCAATCCTAATGGGATTTGGAGAGCAAGAACTGAACTGGATGCGTGGATCGAATTGATTCGTCATCAGGCAAAAAGAAAGAGGGAGAAAGAGATGGATGGGGAAAGTCAGGGTGGGCGCACCGTGGATTTTGAGAGCGCCGCGGCGGTGGAGTGGAAGGACGCCGACGCTGCCGCCGCCGCCGCCGCGCCCTTCCTTGCAGCTGCTTGCATCCCGGGAGAAGAGGATGGGAGCGGGAGTGTGTGTGTTGGGGTCATCTTCTTGGCCAGGGCCCTCCGCTTCTCCTTGCGGCGGCGGCGCCTCTCGACGTCCTCCTCCGGCGCGCGCGTGCGGGGGCCGCCGCGGCCGCGGCCGCGAGCTGCCGTCCCAGGTACACGTCGCCCCGCGTCGGCGCCGCGGGGCCGACCCCGTCTGCCGGAGGAGACGGCGAGGGGGACAGGGCGCTGGGGGAGGCGGCGCGCGCGCGGGTGGAAGAGGGAGAGGGAGGCGGTGGCGGACGGGTGGTGCTTGGTGGGGACGTTGGGCGGCGGCGCCGGGGACTTGGGAAAAAGGAGAGGAAGAGCGGGCGGAGTGGTCAGGAGGGGAATTTGGGCTTTGGCCTCCGCCAGCTATGTGTGTATACATGCGTCGGTGGTTCTATAGTAGTACCGCTGGATTTATACCCCACGCTGCTACTACGGCATGTCTGCTACTACGACATGTCGCGGGAGGCATGATGAAGACCATATAGTAGTAGCCCGGGGTTTACAAACCAAGCTACTACTATCAACTTAGTAGTAGCGTGGGTTTATACCCCGCGCTACTACTACCGCTTATCCGGGCGGGCGCGGTGGAGAACACTTAGTAGTAGCGTGGGTTTATACCCCGCGCTACTACTATCAACTTAGTAGTAGCGTGGGTTTACAACCCGCGCTACTACTAATTAGCAGTAGCGCCTCTTTTTGTGCCGTGTTGCTGCTAAGATTCTGTGTATAAGGTTTTCCCTAGTAGTGCCCCCCTCCACCATAATCCATCTCGGTCATATCGTAGCGGTGCATAGGCGAAGCCCTGCGTCGGTAGCAACATCATCACCGTCATCACGCCGTCGTGCTGACGGAACTCTCCCGTGAAGCTCTGCTGGATCGGAGTTCATGGGACGTCATCGAGCTGAACGTGTGCTGAACTCGGAGGTGCCGTGCATTCAGAACTTGGATCGATCGGATCGCGAAGACGTACGACTACATCAACCGCGTTGTCATAACGCTTCCGCTTTCGGTCTACGAGGGTACGTGGACAACACTCTCCCCTCTCGTTGCTATGCATCACCATGATCTTGCGTGTGCGTAGGAAATATTTTGAAATTACTACGTTCCCCATCACCTGAGGCAAGCGCACTTCGATGGCAAGCCTCTAAACAAAATTTCTGTAAAGTCTCCGGTGCTACATTTATCCGACGGTGACTGGAATAATCTTGTTACACATTGGTCTTGGCTGCAGCGTAAGGTACTATCTATGATATCACATCACAATTTGAACTACATTTCTACATTTGCCTTAACGTCTCACTTGTACGAAAACTGTTAGCAAAAGAACATTCATTCTCAAGGGACCACAGAATCTCGCAACTATACTGCACATTGCATTGATCTTGTGAGTACCTCTTGCCCTTTATGACCATACTTACTTTCATAGCTGTTTAATTATGTAGCATCACTGCACATGTTAGCCTCGTTATCGTCCATTTGGTGGACATTATAAGATCCGTATGGACTCTTACATAAATTTAGAATCAACCCAATGCTTTTGAAGAGGTTTAGCTCTGCAGTCCTCTTGTAAGGACTGAACGTCGTCTATCACTGTACTTACATTAACAGCTAGTCCCTCCGTCCCATAATATAAGAACGTTTTGTACAGTACACCAGTGTTCAAAACACTCTTGTATTATGGGAAGAGGGATTGGTTTATTGTGTAGCATTCTGCATATTATCTCCCTCGCCCACCATTTACTAAAAAAGATCAGATCTATATTTAATCTTACCAAAAAGTTGAATACACAGACAATGCCAGTGCAGAAGTGTAGCCCATTGCTCTTGTCAGTACATTTTGTCCTGTAATGCTTGTACTTCCAGGGATTGGTAGTTGATTATGTAGCATCAATCTGCATCTTATCTTCATTATCCTCTATCCCTTCCAGTATTATCATATCTATAATTACTCTCTACAAAATGTAGAGTACAGGCAATGCTTATGAAGAAGATTTTGTGCTGAAATTCTTGAGTTATCCTTCCCTTGACATGGAGAAGGCCATTATAAAGCCGGTGTTAACTGTTAATGTAAGTCAGTCCTTCTAAAGCCTTTATCCTCAACTGCTGTTTAATTTGCTTATACTCCCTATCATTTACTGCTGTTTAGTTTGCTGTTTCTACCAAAATGCATGTTCGCAAGAACCGTAAGTTCTAAGTTTTACTTGTAAAACCAAATTCCTTATTCATACCATGCACATTACTCAATACTCCCTATATGTATGCTTGTTTTTGTGGATCTATAATCCAGTGTGTGGTGAAGCAGCCCACGTTTGCACCTTGTCATCTCCTGTTTTATCTTACTGATGTGGCTGATGATATGAACAACATGCCATGCACATTAACCAAAAAAGATACAATGATTTTCTTTGCCCTTCATCTATGCTTGTTATGTTGACATGGTAATCCAGTAGTGTGATGAAGCTCCCCGCATTATGAACAATGCCAAATTATGCTATTGATATTTTGAACTTACTCTTTATTTTCTAATTTGAAATTGGATGGAATTGACAGCACAGTTATCATCTTTCTTTATACACGTGCAAAACCTGTCATCTCTCTGCTTTGTTTCAGGGTGATATGCCTGATGGCATGCACAAGTCTGCTGAAGGCTGTGAGACAAACCCAACATATATTGCAGCAAAGAAGGCAAAACATCTTGAAGATAGCGAGACAACCCCAAAGTCTTGTCTTGATGCAGTGTTCAAGTTACTTGAGACTAGCAGTCAGACAAGCTCACAGAATTCGTTGTCTGAATCAGTTCGACTTCTTCAGTCCCAAGTTCTAGCAGAAAGGCATTCTGCAACTCAACTTCGACTTGAAGTCCTATCTCTAAGAAAGATTGCGGAGAACACCAATGAGAACCTCATCGCTAAACAGCTACACCTGGAAGTTATGACCGACATGCTAGGCCTGTCTCACAGCCTTGCTCAGCAGCTTGCGCAGCAGTTCCCGCGCAAGGCTAACCTTTCTTGAACTGTCTTCGAAGTGGTCTCAGTTCAGTATTATTTTGTTACGCTACAATGGTGCCCAGTTTTTGTAATCTGCTTCTTCGTTGCGCGTTATGATCACTGGTGGCGAACTTCGATGCCCAGTGGATGTAATATACCATAAATCCTTTATTGTATAGTGTAGGTTTATTCTTAGTTACTATGCCGTAATTTCTTTATTGTATAGAGTAGGTTTGTTCTTAATTCCTACTAGTTACTGCCATCATTCGCTATCTGAAAAAAAATCAGATGTAGTCGACCGGGCCGAAACATTCGCCTCTAACGGGCCTGGTGTTTAGCGGGCCACAATTGGGCCGGCCTGCATCTTTCTTGGGCCCGAATCATTGGGGCCTTCACACTTTGCGCGAGGCCCACAACTTACACTGGCCTATATTTTAGTTGGGCCTTTTGTGGACCCAGCGCTTAGTTTGGCTCAGGTAGCGTTGGGCCATTAACAGGCTGAATATTGTACTGGCCTGTTACAGCCCAGATGAAACCATGGGCCTTTAGCAGGCCGAAATGCATATTGGGCCTCAATTTTCACTAGTCGTCGATGGGCTTTCGGCAGGCTGAAATGTAGACCGGGCCTTTTTGGGCCCAGTTATATCACGGGCAGTTACCAGGCCGAAACATATCTCGGGCCTTAGTTGGCCCACTGATATCACGGGCCTTTAAGAGGCCGAAAGATTAGTACAGACATCAACGGGCCGAATTATGCGACAGGCCTTTAACAGGCCCAAAGTCACGTTGGGCTTAACTGTTGCCACCTTTATCACGGGCCGTTAGTGGGCCCGATGTCCCGTCGGACCATATATGGCCCATGGGCAGCACGGGCCATTCCCAGGCCGAAAGTCACATCGGGCTGAAATGGGCCCATGTCTACATCGGGCCTCTAATAGGCCGAAAGTCACTGGGCTGTAATTGGGCCCAAATATTCGGCGAACAATTAACGGGCCAGATCTAGCTTCGGGCCGTAAATGGGCCCAAATATTCGACGAACAATTAACGGGCCAGATCTGGCTTCGGGCCGTAAATGGGCCTTTATTAAGCAGGCCGTTATTGGGCTGGCCCACTAGTACCTGAGTAAGTACTACGGGCCTTTGACTCGGCCGGCCTTTTTAACCTATATGGGCCTCTGTTGGGTCGTGCCACGTGTCGGTGTATCATAGGCGCTTTGGGTCCAATGAGTGGATGACATCTGTCCCAACGGTGAGCCGACACGTGTTTCCTCCAGCCAATGATGATTTTACATGTGGAAAATCCCCATTGGTCGGGGCTGTTAACGGGTTATCGGATCCAAAACCGGACCCGATAGCTTAACGGTGTTTCGTTACGGTGGATGCCACGTGTCGGTCACCCTTGACGAAAGCACTTCTGTGACGCGCGATTTATCATCATGGAAGTGGACACTTCCGTGATGATAATTTTGGTGATGTCATGGAACACTTCTACGACAGCACAGGTATGGCTATCTTGATTCTGTCATAAATTTGTCATGGATGTACATGCATGACAGAAAACGTGACCTACTGTGACAAACACGTATCATCACGAAAGTGTATTTTTTTGTAGTGGATAAAGGTGGCTAGTGGGACGATCGCACGCCGGATTAATCAAAGGAAAGCGGATACACCCATTCTCGTGCAGAGATGGGTAGTAGAAAAGACCAGGGTGGGTGTGCATGCGAACCTCGTTGTAGCGCAAGTCTACAAGAGCCTCGATAGCAGCAGACTGAACCGCCGTAGATGGCATAGAAGCAAGACCACCCTTAGTCGAACGAGTGTAAGCGCCGGAAGGGGAACTGTGGTGTAGAGTGACCTCAGCATAATACTCATACAATGCACCGGCCAGATGCTCGCGATACACCCGATACTCTGGATCAGCACCCTCTAGGTAGAGTCGTCGCCACACGTTCTGAAGCAGGTGCGGCGATGTGTACGGAGCTGGCTCAGGATGGTACAAGATCGGTACTGTGCCATCTACACTCACAAACCATACGGTTGGTAATAACAACAAATAAACATGCATGCAATGCAACAACCAATTTCTATGGCTACCGACACTCAAACGAAGCTATCTACCATTTCACTAACGCACTAACGGTCTAGCGTGTCCTACAATCAGCGTGGCTCTGATACCAAGCGTTGTGGCACCCCGGCTCAGAGCAACCGGTTTACCTTGCATTGCCAGCCTAGAGATCGAGTCTTCTGGCAATACACAACAACATGGTACAGAAACAACGGCTTTATTGATGCTAGCGGATTACATAGGTCTGATATTACATCGAGATACGAGGCCAAGCGGCACACCCGGTGCTGCTGGACAGTATGTACATTATTTAATGAACATGACGGGGCCTCGATCACACGAACTACGCGGCAGCGGAAGAACGACAAAGTGGAACTCCATAGCACAGGGACACCGATGTGGACACAGCCTAGACACGAGATGCGCTCCGATGCGAACCGACTTGCCTGAAAGCTGGCATAACACGCCAGGTCAGTACATTGAATGTACTTGCAAACTCACAACAAACATAAGCACGATGACAGACAATATCATGATAATTAATTAGATTAATTCAATGCAAGAAATACTACAGATGCAATGCAAAAAATACGTGCTCCGAGTCTCACGGACTCGCTTACCAGACGGTTACCTCGTAACCAAACAGTGACCGTACCGGGGTCACACCTGAAACCAATCTCTCATGAACACCTCAAGAGTTCATGATTCATCACGAACCAAAACATCACAACAATCACTTAGTTTGCAAGATTTAATATAAAAGTTGATCCATGGTGTGACTTACTCACGAGTTATGCCCATAACCAAGGACGCGGCTATCGACAGATTAAATACACTCTATAGAGGTAGCGCACTTTACCCACACTACGGAACACCTGGCCTCGCAATCCCATTCGGGTAGACCAAAGCATTCCGATGAAACCCTCCCTTTGTCATGCACTCTCCCCGGCCAATCGGACCAACTCCCTCTCAAGGCTAGGTCTTGGGTGGCCCCGTGTCTACCAAAGACACCAACGGCCATCGTCGTGGCAAAACGGTCCCAAACGGGGACAAGGTACCATAAAAACAAAAACGAGCACACAAGGTTATGTCTGCCTACAGGGCCAGGGTATGCACTCCCATAACCTTCCCTCGCGGGAGGCACCGGTGAGAGCCACAACAAAGGACCGAATCAAGACCTTCCCACAAGGTAAATGTGGTCGCACTGAATTAAAAAACTGATTCAGTGGCACCATGATGTGATCAACATCATATTCAAGTTGAACTTAATCAAGTTTGGCTTTGATAAAAACTTTTTATCGCAAACATGATATAATGCAATAATCATGCAACTACTCGACATGCAAAGCAAACAACTCATAGCCATGGATCAACCTTAACAACATAAACATCTTGCAATACTCAGAATCAAAACTTCTCTGGTTCTAACTCATTTTTATTATCCGGCAATATTTTTATTAGTTCATCATTTAATTGAAAATGTCACTAATAAAATAACTATCATTAATTTCCATAGCAATATGTCTAGTGCAAAATCTTACTATACTTAGCCAAACAAGTTCATGCATTCAACCAGTAACTAAAACAAGCATATCAAGCATGATAAAGTAACTAGCAATTAACCAAATTTATTTATCAAATTTTAAATGCAAATAAGAACTCATATTCAAGTAGAAAATCACAGATATTGAAATAACACCATCCAAATGCTGGTGTGGCTTGCCTTAGTGTAGAGGAGGATCACACCCCTCTTGGTCAAGCTTCTCCTTCTGAAAAGAATTTAAAACCACAAAAATAATTGTCAAAACACATTCTGAAAATCACCAGAAATTCTAGACAGCAAGGAAAATCCACCCTTTGGTGTGCTGCTAGAGCTTTCTGAAACAAAGACAATGCAAAAAGAATCAACTCATTTGGACTTACGGTTTAGAAATGGTGGCTGGTCAAAGTTTAGTCAAATTTTTGAATAATATTTGAATTAAACAGAAATCCTGGGGGTGACGTTGAAGGCGTAAAGCGGGAGTGCGCCTCCACTCGTACCGCTTCGGGCGCGAGTGGTCAGGCTGACACTGGGCCCCGCCCGTCAGGAGAGAGAGGGGGGATCGAGATCAGAGAGGGGCGGCGCTTCGCCGGAGCTCACGCCGGCAATGAGGGGGTTTGGGGCTAGGCTAGAGGGATAGGATTGAAGTTGGGCTCGTGGCGCACCTGCCCGTACCCGTGGCTTGGCGTGGGGTGGATGGAGCTGCTCGCTATAGAGCTCGCAAGCTACGGTGGCGGACGGGTTTCGCCGGAGAGGTTGAAGACGACGGCTATGGGCGGCTCCAAGGGCTCAGCGGCGTCCAGGTAGCACCAACAGACCACCAATGCCCCGCCGAAGCAGTTGCTTGAGCTCGAGAGGCACTGGAGAGCGGGGGCTGGCCTGCGGCGATCGCCGGAGTCCTCTGGTTGGGGCGACGGCCAGAGGCCTGCCCGACCGAGCTGGGGTCGTTCTACGTGTTCGTGGAGGTGGTGTGGAGTGGTGCTTGGCTAGGATTCGAGGCGGGGTCGCTATATATAGCCAGAGCGAGGGGGGAACGTGTCACCACCGGAGCTCTCTGGACACGCGGCGAACGGCGACGAGAAGCTCCAAAGCGAGGGGGCAAACACTCAGCGTCAACGCAGGAGCTTTCCCACGCTCGCGGCCGAGCACATGAGGCGGTAGAAGAAGTGGACAAGCGCATGCGCGCGCTGTGGCATTTTGGCCACGACGCGCCCGTGCTTGCTGCGGCGGTTCCGGCGTCGGCGAGCGCCAGAGAGCGGTCAAGGGTGATGGGTCGGGGTCGGTGGCATGGTGCGGAAGGCGTCGGCGAGCGCTGGAACGAGCACGCGCAAAACAGAGGGGAAAACGCCAGCCAGAGCGCGTCGAGACGCTGCCAGGCGCCGTGTCCTCGCGTGGTCACCAAGCTGGCATGGTCAAGACGACGCCTAGGCGTGGCCAAACCTTGTCTACGCGTTCATCCGTGCAGTGTTTAGTCTAGGAGTGGTGATAGCTCATGCTCAGGCCGACCAGATTTGACTAAACCAAGCTGGCAATTTTCTGTCCAGAAACTTGGTCGCCAAGTTTGGCCACCTTCTAGAAGGCCATTAGGGCTGATCTCCTGGGGTTTAGGGTTTCTTAGGAGGGTGTTTAAGCTCAAGAAATATTAAGGCTAAAAGCTCAAGGAAAAATGTACTTGGTGTACAAACTGGAATTTTGGGCCAGAATAGAAATGATTTTCTACAGCAAAAATATTCCAAAAAGTGATGCCATATTTTTGCATGGGAAGGTGTGTCAAGGTTTTAAGAATATTCATGAATTATCTCAGATTTTTCTGGGCAAGAAAAATTGGGGTTGCTTTGGAGCACAAGTTTCTGAAGTGAGTTTCAAAGAGAAAAATGAATATTTTTCTTTTATGAAAAATATTCATTTGATTATTTTGGGGATTTATCAGAGGAATAAAGTAGATAGGTCACTTGGGTGAAATTCAAGGATATTCCCAAGTGACAAGTCCATTTGAAATGATTCCAAAATCCAAATCAAGCCAGGGCAAAAACCACGATAAAAACCAAGTCCGGAAGAAGAGAGAAGGCAAGTCCGGAAAAAGAGAGAAGGCAAAATCTAGTTTGTCACATCCGAGGACAAGATCTCTTCTTCTTCACCACCATCATCTTCTTCACCACCAAAGGAGAACTGAGTATCGGGTATGGGCACTCCCCTTGGCTTCCGCCAAGCTTGGGGGAGGTGCCCCGGTATCGTATCACCCCACTATCTTATTACTTTTACATATTTTAGTTCAATCTTTTGCTTTAGATGAATAAAAGTTAGTTCGACCCTTTCTTCCTTGAGAGTTTGCTTAGTGATCTATCCTTGTAATTGTGTGCAAGTTACATAATAAAGTTTAGTTTGAGTTTTTGCTTTCTTTACTTTCATGTTGCAATAAAAGAAAAGAAATAAAGAAAGAAAAAAGAGAAAGAAAAAAGAAAGGAAATAAATAAAAGAAAAGATCATATACTAATCCTATGGTAGGTGATGGCACCACATACGGAAAAGTATAAGTAGAAAATTTTATTAGAGATTGACAAACATAGCATTAGTTAATGATGCAACTCATGAAATAATTAATAAGGGAAGAGAAGATTCACATATAAATATACTATCCTAGAAATCTTTTGTGATTGTGAGTCCTCATCAAAATATTATATGCCAAAATTGTTGACGTTGGACAAGGAAGACAACTTAAAGGTTTATATTTGTTTATATTCACATAGAAGTCATATTTTCATAGATCCTTCAACATGTGGTGCTTGCCCCTATCTTTGCTAGCCAAAAATTCCGCACTAAGTAGAGATACTACCTGTGCATCAAAAAACCCTTAAACCCAAATCTTATTTTCAGGTGTTCACCATACCTACCTAGGGATTGAGCAAGATCCCTCAAGTAAGTTGTCATTGGCGCAAAAAGGCAATAAAAAATTGCTTCTAAAAGTGTGAAATCATTTAGTGTAGGAGAAAATTGAGCGTTGCCTGCATAATAAAGGTCGCTATCACAAGGGGTAATGCAACGTGACGTTCTTTTGCACTAAGGGGTTGAGCATACAAACAAATAAGCGCATGGCAACCTCTACTTCCCTCTGCGAAGGGCCTATCTTTTACTTTTATGTATTTACTTTTATGCAAAGAGTCAAAGTTTTCCTTCTATTCCTTTTTATTTTTTCTCCTTTGGCAAGCATCATGTGGTGAGGAAAGATCTAGGCACATATGTCCAGTTGAATATAGATAGCACGAGTTATTATTGTTGACATCACCCTTGAGGTGAATACGTTGGGAGGCAAACTATAAGCCCCTATCTTTCTATGTGTCTGGTTGAAACGTTTTGCTCATGTGTACGCGGTGAGTGTTAGCAATCATAGAAGACTATATGATGGTTGAGTATGTGGACTTGCCTAAAGGCTCCGATACGTGACCCTTCCTGAAAAGATGATGAATTGTAGTTGCAAAGTTGACTGAGAACATAGTTTGTTGGTTTCTAATAGAGTTTTTGCTTTATACTTCGATTGTGTGATGAACTGTTACTTACTCATGAGAAGTACATGATAAAAGTTCTATGATAAAAGTCTTATGTTTAATTTTGTTGCTGTTATAATAATCAACATGATGCTTCTATGTACGTATTTTTTTATCGACACCTCTCTCTCAAAGCATGTGGACATGTTTTTCGATTTCGATTTTCGCTTGAGGACAAGCGAGGTCTAAGCTTGGGGGAGTTGATACGTCCATTTTGCATCTTGTTTTCTTAATGTTATTTATGATGTTTTTATCCATAATAAGGCTTTTTGGAGTAATTCTAATGCCTTTTCTCTCATAATATGCAAGGTATACACCAAGAGGGAGAATTCCGGCGGCTGGAAATCTGGACCTGAAAAAGCTACGCCAGGCTATCTATTCTGCACAACTCCAAATGAGATGAAACTTCACAAGGATTTTTTATGGAATATATAAGAATTATTGGAGCAAATAACTACCAAAGGGGGCCCACCAGGTGGGCACAACCCACCTGGGCGCACCAGGGATCCCAGGCGCGCCCTGGTGGGTTGTGCTCACCCAGGCCCACCTCCGGTGCCCATCTTCTGGTATATAGGTCATTTTGACCTAAAAAAAATAGAGAGATGACTTTAGGGACGGAGCATCGTCGCCTCGAGGTGGAACTTGGGCAGGAACACTTTTGCCCTCCGGTGGAGCGATTCCGCCGGGGGAACTTCCCTCCCGAAGGGGGAAATCATCGTCATCATCATCACCAACAACTATCCCATCTTGGGGAGGGCAATCTCCATCAACATCTTCAACATCACCATCTCATCTCAAACCCTAGTTCATCTCTTGTGTTCAATCTTGTTACCGGAACTATAGATTGGTGCTTGTGGGTGACTAGTAGTGTTGATTACATCTTGTAGTTGATTACTATATGGTTTATTTGGTGGAAGATTATATGTTCAGATCCATTATGCTATTTAATACCCCTATGATCATGAGCATGTTTATCATTTGTGAGTAGTTACTTTTGTTCTTTAGGTCACGGGAGAAATCATGTTGCAAGTAATCATGTCAATTTGATATGTGTTCGATATTTTGATGGTATGTATGTTGTGATTCCCTTAGTGGTGTCATGTTGTAGGATCGAAAGTGTGTCTAGAGGGGGGGTGATTAGACTACTTGACCAAATAAAAATCTAGCCTTTTCCCAATTTTAAGTCTTGGCAGATCTTAGCAACTTAGCACAAGTCAAGCAATCAACCTACACATGCAAGTCTAAGAGTATAGCAGCGGAATGTAAAACATTGCACATGAAGGTAAAGGGAGGAGTTTGGAGGGAGCAAACGCAATGTAGACACAGAGATTTTTGGCGTGGTTCCGATAGGTGGTGCTGTCGTACATCCACGTTGATGGAGACTTCAAACCATGAAGGGTAATGGTTGCGCGAGTCCACGGAGGGCTCCACCCACGAAGGGTCCACGAAGAAGCAACCTTGTATATCCCACCATGGCCATCGCCCATGAAGGACTTGCCTCACTAGGGTAGATCTTCACGAAGTAGGCGATCTCCTTGCCCGTACAAACTCCTTGGTTCAACTCCACAATCTTGACGGAGGCTCCCAAGTGACACCTAACCAATCTAGGAGACACCACTCTCCAAATGGTAATAGACGGTGTGTTGATGATGAACTCCTTGCTCTTGTGCTTCAAATGATAGTCTCCCCAACACTCAACTCTCTCTCATAGACTTGGATTTGGTGGAAAGATGATTTGAGTGGAAAGCAACTTGGAGAAGGCTAGAGATCAAGATTCATATGGTTGGAATGGAATATCTTGGTCTCAACACATGAGTAGGTGGTTCTCTCTCGGAACATGAGTGCTGAAATGTAGGCACGTTCTGATGGCTCTCCTTACTAATGAAGGAAGGGTGGAGGGGTATATATAGCCTCCACACGAAATCTAACCGTTACACACAATTTACCAAACTCGGTGGGACCGAATCAGAAAACTCGGTCGGACCGATTCAGTTCAAAATGTGAACGTTAGGCTTTTCGGTGGGACCGACATGTCAACTTGGTGGGGCCAATTTTATTAGGGTTAGGGCATAACGTAATCTCGGTGAGACCGATTACACAAACTCAGTGGGACCGATTTTGGTAATAAGCTAACCAGAGAGTTGGTCAGGCAAACTCGGTGGGACTGAATCGCTCATTTCGGTGAGATCGAAACGTTACGAAAGGGAAACAAAGAGTTTGCATTGCGAACTCGGTGGGACCGATTGCTCATCTTGGTTGGACCGAAACGTTACGAAGGGAAACAGAGAGTTTGCAATCCCATCTTGGTGAGACCGAAATCCCTATCAGTGAGACCAAAGTGACTAGGGTTCGTGGCAGTGGCTATGTGAAGTGAATTCGGTGGCGCCAGATAGAATATTTCGGTGGGGCCGAGTTTGACTTTTTGGTCTGGGACATATGTGGATATGAGAAAGTGGTTGAGGGTTTTGGAGCATATCACTAAGCATTTTGAGCAAGTAAGTCATTAAACAACACCTCATCCCCTTTTAATAGTATTGGCTTTTCCTATGGACTCAATGTGATCTTGGATCACTAAAAGTAAAATGTACATCCCACACGGTAATCCGAGAAAATCATTTCCGTAGGTATGTACATCCCTCACGGTAATTTGAGAAAATAATTTCCGTAGGTATATACATCCCACACGATGAATCCCAGAAAAACATTTCCGTTCGTATGCATATCACGCACATTCAATCCAAGGAATACGTTTCTGTTCTTATGTACATCCCACACAGTCAATCCAGGGAAAACGTTTCCATTCGGATGTACATCCCACATAGTTTTATGTATACGCTCGTGTGTGAAAGGTGTAACTATCACACACGCTCTGCCTTGGTTAAGTGTTTGCTTTCGTTAACTACATCACACACGATTTGATGTAGAAAACTGTGTGGCATTGGGCTATCCATCGCAAGCGTTTTTCTTGCTAGAACCGTTTGCAAAGGTCTATGACCGTCTGTTCTATTTTTATTTTTGCCTGTAATTTATTATTCTAATTGGAAATTTTGAAATACGAAACATGCAATTCAAATTCTCAGCACAATGGTTCAACAACGAATCCATAAATAAAATTGCCAGTACAATATGTTCAGTAATTACAGGATTAGGCAGCAATTAACTATGATGAACCACCGTATTTAAAGGCGGTAAAGGTGAAGAGACAAGTGTATATCATTTTGACTGCTGACGGTGTTGAAGAAGCGGAATGCCCATAATGTGCCTTCCTGCATGCCATAGGCACGAACCACTTTTGTCCAACCCCTTGTGACGATCGCCCGCCCATCCTTCACCGCCTTTAGGAAGACTTCTAGAGCATTATCATGGTAGCATGAATTATATACTTTAACCTTAGTTGACTCCACTCCGGTCATGTAGTTTGCAAGGTAATCATCAGTAAATAGCTTCGGAAACCACTGAAAAGAGAAAAATATCAGATACTGAGGTCTAATAGAGTAAGTTGTTGTGGGCAGGGGGAAAAGGCAACACATTACTTACCATCCTAAAGTTCACTGTTGTCTTCGACAAAAGTGTAAATAAAGAGCTTAATTCCAATCACCCGTTTCTTTCGCCTAACAATCTTTCTTAGTTTCCTCACTTGATGCTTGTTCATGAATATCTCATTGCCCCATATGAAAAAGGGATCGAAGCGTGGATCAGTACCCCTCATATATGTACCTACAAGCAACCAGTAAATGTTAGAAGCTAAACTGAGATTGCACAAATGATGTAAAATACAACTACCTATGTTCCTAAGTACAAGTATTTTTTTGAGACTTCAATATGAACTACATACGGATGTATATGAATTATAGATATAGTTTAGATTAGAATCTAGATTCACTCATTTTGCTCCTTATGTAGTCTATATTGGAATCTCTAAAAATACTTATATTTAGGAATGGATGGTGTATAAGACATGGAATGCAGCTAACCTCGATGGCAAACAACAGCATCGCCCATTGTAGCCCTGTGTAAGTACATGGAAAGCCAATGTTAACTACAACAGGGTTAACATCCACCAAAAATAGCAAATGGTAATAAAACAGCAGCATCTGTAGTGATATCTTCATTTCGAAAGAGTAGCACGATAGCAAAGGGATAGATTAAAAAATGGATACAACTGTTAATTGCAACAGGCTTAACAACATCCTAATTCATGTTTTGTAAGTTTGTCGCCATTGAAATACAACTCTTTAAAAATGGATACAACTGTTAATTGCAACATGCTTAATGGCCATTGATACCGGTACTGATAAAAATGCAATTGGCAGAGTTAAACATCACAGGGCAGGTGCTGCCAGAGCAGATAATGGCCCAGTTGTCTATAAAAAGGTAGGGAAAATAGCTCAAACGTGTTAGGCATGTTTATTACAACATGCTTAATACATCGACAATACAAAACATAGCCATTAATTGCAACTGGTATTGGTAAGATTGAACTGGTGGGTACATACTTGGTAAGTCTTGAGAGGTAGTTGCTGGGGCACTTCATCTTGGCCAGAGCCCGCCCACAGTCAGCGGCGCCGGAGGCGAGCTGTTCCTCCGAGTCAGAGCGTGGATCAGTGGCACTGACATGTGTACCTACAGGCAACCAGTAAATGGTAGATGTTAAACTGCAATTGCACAAATGATGTGAAATACTGTAAGACATGGGATGCAGCTAACCTTGACGGTAAACAACATCATCGGCCGTTATGACCCTGCGTAAGTACATGGAACAAGCATGTTAAGTACAATAGGGTTAGCATCCACCAAAAATAGCAAATGGGGCAGCATCTCTAGTATATCTTCATTGCGGAGAGTAGCATGGTAGCAAATGGACAGATTAAAAAATGGATACAACTGGTAATTGCAACAGGCTTAACAACATCCTAGGTCATGTTTTGTAAGTTTGTAGCCATTGAAATGCAACTGTTTAAAAATGGATTCAACTGTTAATTGCAACAGGCTTAATAGACATTGAAACCGGTACTGATAAAAATGCAATTGGCATAGTTAAACATCACAAGGCAGGTGCTGCCAGAGCAGAGAATGGCCCAGATGTCTATAAAAAGGTAGGGAAAGTAGCAAAACATGTTAGGCATGTTTACTAGAACATGCTTAATACATCGACCGTACAGAACATAGCCATTAATTGCAACTGGTATTGGTAAGATTGAACTGGTGAGTACATACTTGGTAAGTCTTGAGAGGTACACTACAAAAAAAAGACACATCCGTGACATTTTGGGCCGAACGAATTTTTTTTCTGTCATACATATGAAACTTCTATGACGATAATTGTGACAAAACCCGGTATCATCATAGATGTGGTGGGCTCCTACTTCTATGACAAAAAATCATGACAGAAAATGGGCTTTTCGTCCTGGGCGGGCCGGAGACGCAGCTGCATGACATTCTTTGGGCCGTCCATGACGGAAAAAACCGTGGTAGAAGCGAGCGGGAGGAAAATTTCAGGGAGTTCCCGGTTACGGTGGGAGGTCGGGTGCCGAGCGATGCGCGTTTCTCTCGTACACGTACGCGCATGTGTGCGAGGCGTTGGCTCTAACTGAACCCGAGCGAGGCGTTAGGCTCTAACTGAACCCGAGCGATTGCACTGCAGGCTACACGTTACTGAACCCGAGCGATCGATCGATGGCTGTTAACTGAACCCGATCGAGCGATTCCTTCACTACTGCTGCTAACTGAAGCCGATCGATTGGATGAACAGTGAGCGTTGCGGGGGGGGGGGGGTGGATGAATAGTGAGCGGTGGCGTTGCCTCTGGATGAACAGGACCCCGTGGTGTGGAGGGCTGGATGAACAGTAGACGGTGGAGGGGTGCCCGTGGAGGGGTGGTTGAACAGGACCCCGTGGTGTGGAGGGCTGGATGAACAGTAGACAGTGGAGGGGTGCCCGTGGAGGGGTGGTTGAACAGGACCCCGTGCTGTGGAGGGCTGGATGAACAGTAGACGGTGGAGGGGTGCCCGTGGAGGGGTGGTTGAACAGTAGCCGGTGGAGTAGCGCGCGGTGGAGGCTGGATGAACAGGAGCCCGTGGAGGCTGGAGGAGGTCGACGGTGGAGATGAACAGTATCCCGTGGAGTCCCGTTTTGCCGTACGCCACACCCCTCCCGATGAACATGACCCCCGTTTCGACCGTAGGAGGTCCGTTTCGTCCGTTTTGCGGTACGCCACACCCCTCCCGATCAACAGGACCCCCGTTTCGACCGTAGGAGGTCCGTTTCGTCCGTTTTGCGGTACGCCACACCCCTCCCGATCAACAGGACCCCCGTTTCGACCGTAGGAGGTCCGTTTCGTCCGTTTTGTGGTACGCCAGACCCCTCCCGATGAACAGGATCCCGTTTCGAACGTGGCCGGTTGAACACAAGGCCGTTTCCTCTGTTCTGCGGTACGCCAGGCCTCGTTTCCATCGCCTGTTCCGTCCAAGCCCTCCCGATGAACACGACCACGCATTCCGTTCCGACCTAGCCGGTTGGCTCCCACGCGTTCTGTTGCCTCCCGATGAACACGACGCATTCCGTTGCCTCCCCATGAACACGACGACGACGCTGTTTCTCCGTTCCGACCCAGCCATGTCAACGAGCCCTCGCCGTACGTATGCGCGAGTAGGCGTTCGAGACCCCGCCCGTATGTACACATACGTGGCCGTATTTTCTTTCTTGCACCCTGGCCGTTGTACGTACGTGTACATGCTACGTGCGCGCCTCTACTACGACATGTGCGCGCCTCTACATCCACCAGTATATATGTACGTACACGTTCGCGACCAGAATGACAACGCTACGTACGCTTCGACCAGGTGGGTCCCGACTGTCAGGCACTTCCTTGCGTGCGAAGATGTAGCTGGTGGGTCCTAGCAGTCAGGGGGGCAAATCGTTTTGTTTTTTTGCCCGGACGCACTTCCTTGCGTGCGAAGGTGTAGCTGGTGGTCCCAGCAGTCAGGGGGGAAACGTTTTTTTCGCGAAATACGGTGGCCCGTCCGGTGGGTCCCTGCTGTCAGGTGGAGGAATAATTATTTTGCGCGTAATAAGGAGGCACTTCCTTGCTGCGGCCGTGGACCCAGCTGTCAGCGTCTCCACGCACAGTACTCTTCCGATGGAAGTCGGTCGTTGACCACATTGACCACGCCGCGCCGAGAGCAACACGGTGGTGGACGACGGCGAGGCCTAGGAAGGGGACGACACGGAGGCAGGGAAGACTCGACAGTTGTTTCCCACACGGAGGGGAGTACGACTGTACGAGGGTTTACTGGTTCGTCTGCCGTCGCCGGAGAATAACAGCAGGTGTGGGTGAGTAGAGGGATGGCTAGGCCAGCGATGGGAGTACGATGGGGCGGTGAGGCCTGCGCGGCAGCACAGCCGACCGCGGGGAGGAGGGAGCAGGCAGTCCCGCCGGCGCTTGTTTGAGCGGCTGGAGCAGGAAGAGCAGAGATTGAAGAAGCACGACGGCCGTTGGATGGACATCCAACAGTCAGTGCTTGTGCGTCAACCTTCTTTTTTAGGAAAGCCTCAAATCTGTGGAAAACAACATACAACCCATCTGCCATTATTTCTAATAATTTACAGCCCATTTGCTAATTCTTAAGGTTTTTTTGGAGCCCATATTCTTTTTGTTAGCATTACAGCCCATATTGTGGCCACGGTTAAAAAATTATACGAAATTTTGCATATTTCGGTGCGGTCTGAACTGTTTTTAATCCCGAAATTTCGACTCACATTCAAACTGATTTTAAAAATAAATGTATATCAATATAAAATCCGACCCGATAGCTTAACGGCGTTCCGTTACGGTGGATGCCACGTGTCGGTCACCCTTGACGAAAGCACTTCTGTGACGCGTGATTTATCGTCATGGAAGTGGACACTTCCATGATGATAATTTTGGCAATGTCATGGAACACTTCTACGACAGCACAGGTATGACTATCTTGATCCTGTCATAAATTTGTCATGGATGTACATGCATGACTGAAAACGCAACCTACTGTGACAAACACATATCATCACGGAAGTGTATTTTTTTGTAGTGGTAGTTGCTGGGGCACTTCATCTTGGCCAGAGCTCGCGCAAAGTCAGCGACGGCGGAGGCGAGCTGTTCCTCTGGGTCGAAGCGTGGATCGGTGCCACTGACATGTGTACCTACAGGCAACCAGTAAATGGGTAGAAGTTAAACTGCAATTGCACAAATTATGTGAAATACTGTAAGACATGGGATGCAGCTCACCTTGACAGCAAACAAAAGCATCGGCCGTTATGACCCTGCGTAAGTACATGGACAGGCATGTTAAGTGCAACAGGGTTAGCATCCACTAAAAATAGCAAATGGGCAACATCTCTAGTGATATCCTGAGTCATGTATTGTAAGTTTGTTACTGGTATTGGTGAAATTGAGCTAGACACAGTAATATTTGAACATCACACAGTGTGTAGTACCGAAATAAACAAGGCACGAACATGCTTAATACATCAACCATAAAAATCATAGCCGTTACAAGTGGTATTGGTAAGATTTAGCTGGTCAGATCTTACCTGTTAAGTCCTGGGGGGTAGTCGCTGGGGGACTTCATCTGGGCCAGAGCCTGCACCATGTCGGCGGCAGAGGCGAGGTGTTCCTCCGGGTCAGCACGCACAGCGGCCATCGCGCCATGGACCGCCATCAGCTCCTGGTGGGGTGGATTTGGAGGCATGAGGATGTTTCGCAGGCGCCATTTAAGCAATCAGGCCGGGGACGTGATAGAGATCCGTGGGTTACCTGACTGGATCCGAGTAGAACGTAGATGTGGTTGAAGCTGTGGTTGCGGCGGCGGCGGCGGTTTGAGATGCCGGTAGGGGGCGCCGCGAGGGAGGGGGGATACTGAGGGGAAGGGGATATGGTTGGAGGAATAAATTCTGAAATCGCGCGCCTAATGAAAATTTCGGTGCGAAATTTGAAACTTGGGCGGGGGAAACACACAACACAGACGAAGCACGTAAAATACTCGTGTGCGAGAAAAAAGAAAGTTGGCACTTGGCAGATCCCGTCTCCAAAAAAATGTACACGTGTACTTGATTTTTTTCGATCAATGGTACGCCTGGTTTATTAGGAAATATCGCACATGTAACTGACTTATGGGTCATTAACGCAAAAAACGCAGACAGGTACGACATAGAAACTGTGTGTTTTGTGATCTTCTAATGATTAACGCAAAAAAATGAACACGGGCACACATGCTAATCAATGCTCAAAGCCTTCAAAGGATGCTCTTACCGACATTGTACGTTAATACTACAAACTTAAAGTACTACTGGTAGTTTGCTCTAATACTACAAACTTAAACTACTTCTCACATGCTGCCATCAGGGCATGCTGGCCAGACGCCGGCGTTCTCCTTCCCGGCCTTGTAGGCGGCAGCCCACCGTGCTTCGATATCCGCCAAGCTCTCCTCACCACGGCGTGCGGCCTCTTTTTTCTTGAGGCTGTGGGACTCTCTTTTCTTGACTACTTTCTGCCTTTTCCGCTCCTTCTGTGCGGCTTTGGCCGCCTCTAGATCCACCACCCATTCGGCCATGGCAGCCTCAAAGTCCGCCCATGTAACTGTCTGGCCGCCGGCGACGATGAACTCGGCACGGCGAGATGCCATCGCTTCCTTACCCTGTGTGCGGTCGTGGGCGGCGAGGAACGCGGTGCGGTGGGATGCCATCGCTTCCTTACCAGTTATTGTGCGCCACAGTGCCATGGACGATGCCTGGAGAGAGCTCTGGGACGGAGGGGCCGGGCAGCCGTACAGTGCGGTGGTACTCAAGAGCTCAACCACAGACGACAATAGAAATTTGGCTTCCCTTACAATTTTGCTCGTTCATTATCGCACACGGTTCATCTCCGTTGCTTCTGGAAACAATGTGCGCTGAGCCTATTGTGTGTTGCGTTATGATTGGCCAAAACCCCAGCCACGCGGATCGCGCGTGTGCACCATTGGATGCACCGCGATCGAACGGCAATCCACGTCCCTCACATCACACCCGTGCACCTGTAGCTGGATTGGATTTATATGTGCTAAATGCCTAGAAAATGCACATAATCCCCTAAATATGGTAAATGAGCCGGAAAAATGCCAAATTTGAACACGGTGATTTGCAGGGTGTATGTTCGTCGTAGAAAAAAACTCCAGGGCAAAGAACAAAGAAAATTTGGATTCCCCTTCAATCTTGAGGATTTCCCTTTCGAAAGCATGGAACTTCCTTGGTGATGGTTCGATTTATGAAGGGCGTGCATGACAACATAAGCCAAACCTTCTCAAATTTTTACCAAGGCATGGTGAGGTCATACCATGGCACCATGCCAGGCGTCATGTTTTTTAAGCATTTATTTCATTTTTTCTATAGTTGAAAACCCAACAAACAGACATTTGTGGTTGACTATTGCCACACATTTCATCGAAATATCTGTCCATTCCTTGTAAAAGGCATGAGAATTTAATAAATGGCACGAGCATGGTTTCTAGGCCGTTCTTGTGGACCCTTTCATGCATCAATTGTTTGAACTTGAATTATGCGCATTAATGCCTAGGAAATGCACATAATCCCCTAAATATGGCAAATGAACCCGGAAAAGTGCCAAATTTGAACACGGTGATTTGCAGGTTGTATGTTCATCGTAGAAAAAAACTCGTGGACAAAGGACAAAGGAAATTTGGACCCCCCCTTCAATCTTGGTGATTTCCCCCTTGAAACCATGAAACTTCCTCCATGATGGTTCGATTTATGAAAGGCGCACAACACGACATAAGGAAAGCATTCTCCAATTTTACCAGGGCATGGTGAGGCCATACCATGGCACCACGCCAGGCGTCATGTTTTCCAACATGTGTTTCATTTTTTGTATAGTTGTTAACCGAGTAAATGACGCGTTTATGGTTGACTATTGCCACACATTTCCTTGAAATATCTGCCCATTCCTTGTAAAAGGCATGAGAATGTGCTAAATAACACGACCATGGTTTTCCAGACCATTCTTGTGCACCTCTTCATGCACCGATTGTTCAAATTTGAATTATGTCCATTAATGCCTCGAAAATGCACATAATCCCCTAAATATGGTAAATGAGCTCGGGAAAATGTCAAATTTGAACACGTTGCATTTGATGCGGTATGTTGATCATTGGAAAAAAACTGAATGACAAACTAGGATGGAAATTAGGATTCCCCTTCAATCTTGGGGACTTTCCCTCTCGAAAACATGGAACTTCCTCGGTGATGGTTCGATTTATGAAGGGCGTGCATGACGACATAAGCCAAACCTTCTCAAATTTTTACCAGGGCATGGTGAGGTCATACCATGGCACCATGCCAGGCGTCATGCTTTTTAAGCATTTATTTCATTTTTTTCTATAGTTGAAAACCCAACAAACATTTGTGGTTGACTATTGCCACACATTTCATCGAAATATCTGTCCATTCCTTGTAAAAGGCATGAGAACTTACTAAATGGCACAAGCATGGTTTTCTAGGCCGTTCTTGTGGACCCTTTCATGCATCAATTGTTTGAACTTGAATTATGTGCATTAATGCATAGGAAATGCACATAATCCCCTAAATATGGCAAATGAACTCGGAAAAGTGCCAAATTTGAACACGGTGATTTGCTGGTTGTATGCTCATCATAGAAAAAAACTCGTGGACAAAGGACAAAGGAAATTTGGATCCCCCTTCAATCTTGGTGATTTCCCCCTCGAAACCATGAAACTTCCTCGGATGATGGTTCATTTTATGAAAGGCGCGCATCACGACATAAGGAAAACATTCTCCAATTTTTACCAGGGCATGGTGAGGTGATACGTCTCCAACGTATCTATAATTTTTGATTGCTCCATGCTATTATATATTCTGTTTTGGATGTTTAATGGGATTTATTATGCACTTTTATATTATTTTTGGGACTAACCTACTAACCCAAGACCCAGTGCAAATTGCTGTTTTTTTTGCCTATTTCAGTGTTTCGCAGAAAAGGAATATCAAACGGAGTCCAAACGGAATGAAACCATCGGGAGAGTTATTTTTGGAACAAACGTGATCCAGAGGACTTGGTGTGGACGTCAAGAAACAACCGAGGAGGCCACGAGGCAGGGAGGCGCGACTGCCCCCTGGGCGCGCCCCCACCCTCGTGGGCCCCTCGTGGCTCTACCGACCTACTTCTTCCTCCTATATATACCCATGTACCCCGAAACCATCGAGGAGCACCACGAAACCCTATTTCCACTGCCGCAACCTTCTCTACCCGTGAGATCCCATCTTGGGGCCTTTTCCGGTGCTCCGCCGGAGGGGGAATCGATCACGGAGGGCTTCTACATCAACACCATAGCCTCTCCGATAATGTGTGAGTAGTTTACCACAGTCCTTCGGGTCCATAGTTATTAGCTAGATGGCTTCTTCTCTCTCTTTGGATCTCAATACAAAGTTCTCCTTGATCTTCTTGGAGATCTATTCGATGTAACTCTTTTTGCGGTGTGTTTGTTGAGATCCGATGAATTGTGGGTTTATGATCAAGATTATCTATGAACAATATTTGAATCTTCTCTGAATTCTTTTATGTATGATTGGTTATCTTTGCAAGTCTCTTCAAATTATTAGTTTGGTTTGGCTTACTAGATTGATCTTTCTTGTAATGGGAGAAGTGCTTAGCTTTGGGTTCAATCTTGCGTTGCTCGATCCCAGTGACAGAAAGGGAAGCGTCACGTATTGTATTGTTGCCATCGAGGATAAAAAGATGGGGTTTATATCCATATTGCTTGAGTTTATCCCTCTAGATCATGTCATCTTGCCTAATGCGTTGCTCTGTTCTTATGAACTTAATACTCTAGATGCATGCTGGATAGCGGTCGATGTGTGGAGTAATAGTAGTAGATGCAGGCAGGAGTCGGTCTACTTGTCGCGGACGTGATGCCTATATACATGATCATGCCTAGATATTCTCATAATTATGCACTTTTCTATCAATTGCTCAAAAGTAATTTGTTCACCCACCGTAATACTTATGCTATCTTGGGAGAAGCCACTAGTGAAACCTATGGCCCCCGGGTCTATTTCCATCATATTAATCTCCTGTCAACTAGCTATTTTTGTCGCCGTTTATTTTGCTTTCTTTACTTTTATTCTTTATCATAAAAATACCAAAAATATTATCTTATCATCTCTATCAGATCTCACTTTTGCAAGTGGCTGTGAAGGGATTGACAACCCCTTTATCTCGTTGGTTGCAAGGTTCTTATTTGTTTGTGTAGGTACGAGGGACTTGCGTGTGGCCTCCTACTGGATTGATACCTTGGTTCTCAAAAACTGAGGGAAATACTTACGCTACTTTGCTGCATCACCCTTTCCTCTTCAAGGGAAAACCAAGGCATGCTCAAGAGGTAGCAAGAAGGATTTCTGGCGCCGTTGCCGGGGAGTCTACGCACAAGTCCAGACATACCAAGTACCCATCACAAACTTTTATCCCTCGCATTACATTGTTTGCCATTTGCCTCTCGTTTTCCTCTCCCCCACTTCACCTTTGCCGTTTTATTCGCCCTCTCTTTCCGTTCGCCTCTTTTACGCTTGCTTCTTGTTTGCTCGTGTGTTGGATTGCTTGCTTGTCACGATGGCTCAAGATAATAATAAATTGTGTGACTTTGCCAATACCAACAACAATGATTTTCTTAGCACTCCGATTGCTCGTCTTACCGATGCTGAATCTTGTGAAATCAATGCTGCCTTGTTGAATCTTGTCATGAAAGATCAATTCGCCGGCCTTCCTAGTGAAGATGCCGCTACCCATCTAAACAGCTTTTGTTGATTTGTGTGATATGCAAAAGAAGAAAGATGTGGACAATGATATTGTTAAATTGAAGCTATTTCCTTTTTCGCTTAGAGATCGTGCTAAAACTTGGTTTTTGTCTTTGGCTAAAAATAGTATTGATTCTTGGAATAAGTGCAAAGATGCTTTTATCTCTAAGTATTTTCCTCCCGCTAAGATCATCTCTCTTAGAAACGATATTGTGAATTTTAAGCAACTTGATCATGAACATGTTGCACAAGCTTGGGAGAGAATGAAATTAATGATACGTAATTTCCCTACACATGGTTTGAATCTATGGATGATTATACAAAAAATTTATGCCGGATTGAATTTTGCTTCTAGAAATCTTTTAGATTCATCCTCGGGAGGCACTTTTATGGAAATCACTTTAGGAGAAGCTACTAACTCGTAGATAATATTATGGTTAATTATTCTCAATGGCACACTAAAAGATCTACTAGTAAAAAGGTGCATGCAATTCAAGAGATTAATGTTTTGAGTGGAAAGATGGATGAACTTATGAAATTATTTGCTAACAAGAGTGTTTCTTCTGATACCAATGATATTCCTTTGTCTACTTTGATTGAGAATAATAATGAATCTATGGATGTGAATTTTGTTGGTAGGAACAATTTTGGTAACAACGCTTATAGAGGAAGCTTTAATCCTAGGCCGTATCCTAGTAATTCCTCTAATAATTATGGTAATTCCTACAGCAACTCTTATGTAAATTTTAATAAGATGCCCTCTGATTTTGAGACTAGTGTTAAAGAATTTATGATTTCTCAAAAGAATTTCAATGCTTTGCTTGAGGAAAAATTGCCTAAGATTGACGAGTTGGCTAGGAACATGGATAGAATTTCTATTGATGTTGATTCTTTGAAACTTAGATCTATTCCACCTAAGCATGATATCAATGAGTCTCTCAAAGCTATGAGAATTTCCATTGATGAGTGCAAAGAAATAACCGCTAGGATGCGTGCTAAAAAGGATTGCTTTGTGAAAGCGTGTTCTTCTAGTTTTCATGACAATAAGGATGAAGATCTAAAAGTGATTGATGTGTCTCGTATTAAATCTTTGTTTTGCAATATGAATCTTGATAATGAAGGGACTGGAGATGAGTCGACTTTAGTTAAAAGGCGTCCCAATGATTCGGAGTTTTTAGATCTTGATATAAAAATTGGTAAAAGTGGGATTGAAGAGGTCAAAACTTTACATAGCAATGAACCCACTATTTTGGATTTGAAGGAATTTAATTATGATGATTGTTCTTTAAACTTGCACCTTGCGGATTCCACCATTAAGAAACCTATGGGAAGAATTAATGATGTTATTATTGTTGCTAATAGGAATTATGTGCCCATAGATTTCATTGTCCTAGATATAGATTGCAATCCTACATGTCCTATTATTCTTAGTAGATCTTTCCTTAGAACGATTGGTGCAATTATTGATATGAAAAAAGGAAATATTAGATTTCAATTTCCGTTAAGGAAAGGCATGGAACACTTTCCTAGAAAGAAAATTAAATTACCTTATGAATCTATTATGAGAGCTACTTATGGATTGCATGCCAAAGATGGCAATACCTAGATCTATCCTTGCCTTTATGCCTAACTAGGGGCGTTAAACGATAGCGCTTGTTGGGAGGCAACCCAATTTTATTTTTGTTTCTTGCTTTTTGGTTCTATTTAGTAATAAATAATTCATCTAGCTTCTGTTTAGATGTGGTTTTATGTTTAATTTAGTGTTTGTGCCAAGTAGAACCTTTGGGAAGACTTGGGTGAAGTCTTTTTGATCTTGCTGTAGAAAACAGAAACTTTAGCGCTCACGAGATTAGCTACAACTTTTTACTGGAGAGTTCTATTTAGTTGATTATTTTTTCAGATGATTAATAGATAAATTCCTCACGTCCAGGAATTTATTTTAGAATTTTTGGAGTTCCAGAAGTATGCGTTTGATACAGATTACTACAGACTGTTCTGTTCTCGACAGATTCTGTTTTTCGTGTGTTGTTTGCTTATTTTGATGCATCTATGGCTAGTATCGGAGGTGATGAACCATATAGAAGTTGGAATACAGTAGTTTTAACATCAATATAAATAAATAATGAGTTCATTATAGTACCTGGAAGTGGTGTTTTGTTTTCTTTCGCTAACGGAGCTCACGAGATTTTCTGTTAAGTTTTGTGTTGTGAAGTTTTCAAGTTTTGGGTAAAGATTTGATGGATTATGGAACAAGGAGTGGCAAGAGCCTAAGCTTGGGGATGCCCAAGGCACCCCAAGGTAAAATTCAAGGACAACCAAAAGCCTAAGCTTGGGGATGCCCCGGAAGGCATTCCCTCTTTTATCTTCGTCCATCATTAACTTTACTTGGCACTATATTTTTATTCACCACATGATATGTGTTTTGCTTGGAGCGTCTTGTATGATTTGAGTCTTTGCTTTTTAGTTCATCACAATCATCCTTGCTTTACACACCTTTTGAGAGAGACACACAGTAATCAGCATTTATTAGAATACTCTATGTGCTTTACTTATATCTTTTGAGCTAAACAATTTGCTCTAGTGCTTCACTTATATCTTTTAGAGCACGGTGGTGGTTTTATTTTATACAAATTATTGATATCTCATGCTTCACTTATATTATTTTGAGAGTCTTTTAGAACAGCATGGTAGTTTGCCTTGGCTATAAAATTAGTCCTAATATGATAGGCATCCAGGATGGATATAATAAAAACTTTCATATAAGTGCGTTGAATACTATGAGAAGTTTGATACTTGATGATTGTTTTGAGATATGAAGATGGTGATATTAGAGTCATGATAGTTGAGTAGTTGTGAATTTGAGAAATACTTGTTCTAAAGTTTGTGATTCCCGTAGCATGCACATATTGTGAACCGTTATATGATGAAGTCGGAGCATGATTTATTTATTTATTGTCTTCCTTATGAGTGGCGGTTGGGGACGAGCGATGGTCTTTTCCTACCAATCTATCCCCCTAGGAGCATGCGCATAGTACTTCGTTTCGATAACTAATAGATTTTTGCAATAAGTATGTGAGTTCTTTATGACTAATGTTGAGTCCATGGATTATACGCACTCTCACCCTTCCACCATTGCTAGCCTCTCTAATACCGCGCACCTTTCGCCGGTATCATACACCCACCATATACCTTCCTCAAAACAGCCACCATACCTACCTATTATGGCATTTCCATAGCCATTCCGAGATATATTGCCATGCAACTTACAACCGTTCCATTTATTATGACACGTTTCATTATTGCCATATTGCTTTGCATGATCATGTAGTTGACATCGTATTTGTGGCAAACCCACCTTTATAATTCTTTCATACATGTCACTCTTGATTCATTGCATATCCCGGTACACCGCCGGAGGCATTCACAAAGACTCATATTTTGTTCTAAGTATTGAGTTGTAATCTTTGAGTTGTAAGTAAATAAAAGTGTGGATCATCATTATTAGAGCATTGTCCCAAGTGAGGAAAGGATGATGGAGACTATGATTCCCCCACAAGTCGGGATGAGACTCCGGACGAAAAGAAAAAAAAGAGAGAAAGAAAAGAGGCCATAAAAAGGCCCAAACAAAAAAAACGAGAGAAAAAGAGAGAAGGGACAATGTTACTATCCTTTTTCCACACTTGTGCTTCAAAGTAGCACCATGATCTTCATGATAGAGAGTCTCCTATGTTGTCACTTTCATATACTAGTGGGAATTTTACATTATAGAACTTGGCTTGTATATTCCAATGATGGGCTTCCTCAAAATGCCCTAGGTCTTCGTGAGCAAGCGAGTTGGATGCACACCCGCTTAGTTTCTTTTGTTGAGCTTTCATACACTTATAGCTCTAGTGCATCCATTGCATGGAAATCCCTACTCACTCACATTGATACGCCTAGTTGATGTGAGACTATCTTCTCCTTTTTGTCTTCTCCACAACCACCATTCTATTCCACATATAGTGCTATGTCCATGGCTCACGCTCATATATTGCGTGAAGATTGAAAAAGTTTGAGAACATCAAAAGTATGAAACAATTGCTTGGCTTGTCATTGGGGTTGTGCATGATTAAATACTTTGTGTGATGAAGATAGAGCATAGCGAGACTATATGATTTTGTAGGGATAAATTTCTTTGGCCATGTTATTTTGAGAAGACATGATTGCTTTGTTAGTATGCTTAAAGTATTATTATTTTTATGTCAATATTAACTTTTGTCTTGAATCTTTCGGATCTGAACATTCATGCCACAATAAAGAAAATTACATTGAAAATTATGCTAGGTAGCATTCCACATCAAAAATTCTGTTTTTATCATTTAGCTTGGGGATGCTTGATATGTCTCCAACGTATCTATAATTTTTGATTGCTCCATGCTATTATATATTCTGTTTTGGGTGTTTAATGGGCTTTATTATACACTTTTATATTATTTTTGGGACTAACCTACTAACCCAAGGCCCAGTGCAGATTGCTGTTTTTTTTGCCTATTTCAGTGTTTCGCAGAAAAGGAATATCAAACGGAGTCCAAACGGAATGAAACCTTCGGGAGAGTTATTTTTGGAACAAACATGATCCAGAGGACTTGGAGTGGACGTCAAGAAACAACCGAGGAGGCCACGAGGCAGGGAGGCGCGTCTGCCCCCCTGGGCGCGCCCCCACCTCGTGGGCCCCTCGTGGCTCCACCGACCTACTTCTTCCTCCTATATATACCCGTGTACCCTGAAACCATCGAGGAGCACCACGAAACCCTATTTCCACCGCCGCAACCTTCAATACCGTGAGATCCCATCTTGGGGCCTTTTCCGGTGCTCCGCCGGAGGGGGAATCGATCACGGAGGGCTTCTACATCAACACCATAGCCTCTCCGATAATGTGTGAGTAGTTTACCACAGACCTTCGGGTCCATAGTTATTAGCTAGATAGCGGTCGATGTGTGGAGTAATAGTAGTAGATGCAGGCAGGAGTCGGTCTACTTGTCGCAGACGTGATGCCTATATACATGATCATGCCTAGATATTCTCATAATTATGCACTTTTCTATCAATTGCTCGACAGTAATTTGTTCACCCACCGCAATACTTATGCTATCTTGAGAGAACCCACTAGTGAAACCTATGGCCCCCGGGTCTATTTTCCATCATATTAATCTCCCGTCAACTAGCTATTTCTGTTGCCATTTATTTTTCTTTGTTTACTTTTAATCTTTATCATAAAAATACCAAAAAAATTATCTTATCATCTCTATCAGATCTCACTTTTGCAAGTGGCCGTGAAGGGGTTGACAACCCCTTTATCATGTTGGTTGCAAGGTTCTTATTTGTTTGTGTAGGTACGAGGGACTTGCGTGTGGACTCCTACTGGATTGATACCTTGGTTCTCAAAAACTGAGGGAAATACTTACGCTACTTTGTTGCATCACCCTTTCCTCTTCAAGGGGAAACCAACGCATGCTCAAGAGGTAGCATGAGGCCATACCATGGCACCACACCAGGCATCATGTTTTCCAACCATGTGTTTCATTTTTTGTATAGCACGAGCATGGTTTTCCAGACCGTTCTTGTGCACCTTTTCATGCATCGATTGTTCGAATTTGAATTATGTGCATAATTAATGCCTAGAAAATGCACACAATCCCCTAAATGTAGTAAATGAGTTCGGAAAAATGTCAAATTTGAACACGTTTCATTTGAGGTGGTATGTTGATCGTTGGAAAAAAACTGAATGACAAACTAGGACGGAAATTTGGATTCCCCTTCAATCTTGGTGATTTCCCTCTTGAAAGTATTGAACTTCCTCGGTGATGGTTCGATTTATGAAGGGCGTGCATGACGAGATAAATGAAACCTTCTCAGATTTTAACCAGGGTACAGTGAGGCCATACCATGGCACCATGCCAGCCGGCATGTTTTTCAAGCACATATTTCATTGTTCTATAGTTGATAACCCAGTAAATGACGCGTTTGTGGTTGACTATTGCCACGCATTCCATTGAAATCACTGCCCATTCCTTGTAAAAGGCTTGAGAAATTACTAAATACCACGAGTATGGTTTTTCCAGACCGTTCTTGTGCACCCTTTCATGCACCAATTGTTTGAATTCGATTTACGTGCATTAATGCCTACAAAATGCACATAATCCCCTAAATATTGTAAATGAACCCGGAAAAGTGTCAAATTTGAACACGGTGATTAGCAGGGTTTATGTTCATCATAGAAAAAAAACTCATGGATGAAGGAAATTTGGATTCCCATTCAATCTCGGTGATTTACTATCGCACACGATTCATCTCTGTCGCCTCTGCGAACCGTGTGTGTTCACTCACACATGCAAAAGGAAAAGAAAACCCTCGCCCACTACGTCCCCACTCACTCGCCGCGGACTCCTCCGCTACTCTACACCCTAAGCTCGACGGCTGTTGGCGGCGGGCGTAGGTCATGCTCCAAACGGCACCGGATTTCGCCTCCACCGCTTTCCGCCGCCTATCTGCACCGACATTCTAGACTCTGGTCGACTGGGGTTTTCTGCGGGATTGGGCCGGGGATTTTTCTCATGGAGAAGGTAATCAACTTAATTAGCAAAATATTCACTCATCTCGTATCGAAGTCCGTCCGTCGCTGTTAATCAACCGGAAGAAATCATCGTGGAATCATTTTTGTTCTAGTTGATTCGTGGGTGTTCATTCATGTGTGCACAGTGCAAGCACAAATTGGGCAACTGTGGTCGTGGCCAGTCAGAAACGAAGTTCTATCTCACCATTTCGGATGACTTTAGGGAGCGCTCGGTGTTGGGGATATTACCACTGGGCGTAAACCGGCCAGGAGAGGCCGGGTTAACCCCATAAGTAGTTCATCTGTATTTGAAGTCCATGAAGACAGACGGTGACGCTTCATGAAGTCCCAGGGCCCAAAGCCGGTTTAAGGCCTGTAGACATAAACCGGCATTGATATGTAAACTTGTGTTGTAAGATAGAAGTAGCAGAGACCGAGCTGGACACGATTATGAGCCGGCCTCGAGATTCTGTAAACCGGCGGGCGTCAACCCATGTATATAAGGGGACGACCCGGCGGCGGTTCATGGACAACAGACAACAACTCGAGACTCAGTCAAAGCGTATTCGCTCCCTGGTCATCGAAACCCCATCAATTCCATCACAACTAGACGTAGGCTTTTACCTTCATCGTAAGGGGCCGAACTAGTATAAAACTCTCTTGCGTCCCTTGTCCGCTTTAACCCCTTTAAGCTAACCCGTAGCGATGGCTCCATGACTAAGTCCTTTCTCTAGGACATCTGCCGTGACAAAACCACGACAGTTGGCGCCCACCGTGGGGCTATCGCACGATGGTTTCAAGTTCTTGGAGGGCAACTTCGAAGGGCTCAAGGGTTACGTTGTGGGCCGGATGACCAAGAGTCGTCGCGGCAAGCTCTACATCGATGATGCAGGCTGGGGCCCCGAGGCCGGCTCAATCGAGTATGGGTACCGGGTCCCCTTTGGTGGCATACACGTTTTCATTGGCAAGATCGGCGAACCGGGCCCTGAGCCGGACATCTGCACCGACCTCGTCGAAACGGCTCAGCGTGCGAGATCTGCCTGGGTCAAGCCTGTCATGAAGCGTGCCTTCGTGGGAGTTATCCATGGAGGGGAATCTGAGGATAGATCGGAATCTGGTGGTGAGACCGTCGTTTATTCCGGCGACGAGTCATTGACCGGAGAAACCGAGTCGTTATATCAGTTACAAGATGGCCGGATTGGGGGCTGTTTCGATGGCGGCAGTATTCCGGACCCCTTTGATCTGCCAAACCGGGTTGCGATCTTCATGGCCGGCACGGAACCGGCACTCCACTCTTCGACCGCAGCGGCGATGATTTCCGGATCGACAGCGGCGGCAGAGGCCGGGGCAGGAGGCCCTGTGCGACCGCCAGCTCAGGTTCTATCTGATTTGTTTGACGCGTTGGCAACGCTGATGGCGGAGGTTAACCCGGCGGATTAGGATGCACACAATGCGGAAATTGCGAAAGTGAAAGATCAGATCACCCAGGCCAAGGCCTACTTAGCAGCTGAGGATACCAGGATAGCCGCGGAGCGGGCTGCTTTGGATGCACAAGCTTACCGGATGATGCTGGATCAGAGTGCGTCGAACGAAGTCCTGAAGAGGAGGCACCGATCTCGCTTGCCGCCAGTTTATGACGCTAGAAATATCCTTAACACCCCAGGAGCGGGGACCAGTAATCCGCCGGTGGTAAACCGGGCAGAGGCACCGGGGGCAGGGGCACCGGTTCAGCCACGTTTGGTGGATCCGCCTCGTCAGAACAACATTGTGGCACCGCATGTCCCCACACCACCGGGTCATTATTCTAACCCAATGGACAACATTGTCGCTGCCGCTTCACGGCTGGCGGCCATCCCAATCGAAGGCGATTCTCCAGTGGCGGTCGAGATGCGTCGGGTTAAGGAGCTTCTTCAGACAGCCTTGGTTCAACAGGAGGCTTATTCATATAGTTGCGATCGGATTCATTCCACTCCCCGTCCAAGCCGGAGTTACAGCAGGCGTATGGATGAACCGGCAGTGTCAAGCAATGCGCGGAACCGTGATCTGCCCCGTGGCAATAACCCGGCGGGTGGTGCTGGTGATGCTCAGGAGGTGGTGGACCGGGCTCGGGCACGCAGAGAAGCCAAGTTAGCGGCGCAACATGAAGCCCGTCAGCTTACTCCGGTTCGTCCAACCACATCGGTGGAACCAGGAGTTACCTCTAGTTCTTTAGGAGTGCCATGTCTTGTCCCAGCATTGCGCAATGCGCGCCTGCCCAAGGATTTCAAGGGCCCGCGCAAGGTGCCGAATTACACCGCCGATATATCCACTGAAACATGGGTCGAAAGTTATGAGATGGCCATGGAGATGTTGGATGTGGATGATGCGGCATGTGCGAAATACTTCACCATGATGATAGAAGGGACAGCCCGCACTTGGTTAAAGAGCTTACCGGCTAATTCTATCAGGTCATGGGCCGAGTTGAGAGCCCGGTTTATTCAGAATTTCAAGGATACATCAAAGCAGCCCATGTCAATTGTGGACTTAGTTGCCTGTGTCCAGGAGGAAGGAGAGTCAACAACCCATTGGGTGCGCCGGGTTTCGGAGATTTTGCATCCATCAGATCGCATCAACGCTGACACCGCAGTTTTAACATTGGAAGGCAATTGCCGGTTTGAACCCCTGAAGTTGAAGTTGGGACGGCTCAAACGTCATTGTAATGACATGGGAACCCTCATGGCTGCACTGGTGAAGTATGCCGACTCTGATAGTACCAAGGATCCCGAGTCTGACGATGATAAGACAGGGAAGGGAAAGAAGAGCGGCAACGCCAAGGGGCAGCACCACAACCCGGCGGGTCATGGAAACGGCGGCAAGCGTAAGGCGGACCACGGTTTAGACTTTGTGGCTAACACTAATACACATGACAAGGGCCAGCGGCGTAAGGGTAAACCGCCCCAGCACGGTGGAAGGCCAAGTCCTAATCCGGACCGTTTGTCTTATCTGTTGAACCAGCCCTGTCCAAAGCATGGGACGAAGGAGGACCCGTCCACGCACCTCTGGAAAGATTGTTACATCATGCAAGAGTTCAAAAATTCTGATTCTTTCCGGTATGATCATGGACCAGGAGGCGGTTCGGGCCCCGGGTCTCATGGGCCGGGTTATGGTGGAGGAAATTCCGGTTCAGGCTTCCACGGTAATCAGGGTAGACATAACAATCAAAGTAATCAGGGTAATCAAGGTGGCTATAATCATCAGGGCAATCAGCAGCAGCAGCAGTCGGGTTACCAGAGCAACCCGAAGCAGTTGAATAGCGGACAGTATCATGTCTTCACCACTAGCTTGGACAAGCGCGATCAGAAGCTTCATAAAAGGGTGGTGAATGCCGTTGAACCGGCGGTGCCCCGTTATTTGCGCTGGTCCGAGCAGCCGATTGTGTGGAGTAGAGAAGATCATCCACCCCGGGTTGACAATCCGGGTCATCTGGCTCTGGTGGTGGCACCTCAGGTGGGAGGTTATAAGTTCACTAAGGTACTCATGGATGGAGGGAGTAGTATCAATATCCTTTATTATGAAACTTTCCGTCGCATGGGGTTAACAGATAAAAATCTTAAACCGTCCAATACGGTGTTCCATGGTGTGGTGCCTGGTAAGTCGGCATATCCTGTTGGTAAGATAGCTCTGGAGGTGGCTTTTGGAGATGAGCATGACTCGAGATCAGAAACCTTGACCTTTGAAGTGGTGAAAATCAGCAGCCCGTATCATGCCCTATTTGGACGGCCAGCTTATGCTAAGTTTATGGCACGGCCTTGTTATGTCTATCTGCAGCTCAAGATGCCGGGTCACAAGGGAACTATAACCGTGCATGGGAGCCGCAAGATTGCTCTGGAGTGTGAAGAAGGTGATGCGGCTTATGCTGAGTCGGTTTGTGCAACAGAAGAGTTGAAGTTTTACAAGGACAATGTTGATCCGGCAGATATGACTTCGTTGAAGAAACCAACTACAGAGCATGATCCGGCCCTGAAGTTTAAATCGGCTGATGAGACTAAGCTTGTTGACTTCGTGCCTGGCGATTCGTCCAAGCAGTTTAGCATCAGCGCTAACTTGGATCCGAAATAGGAAAGCGCGCTCATCGAGTTCATCCGTGAGAATCGGGACATCTTTGCATGGAAGCCTTCTGACATGCCAGGTGTACCGAGAGAACTCGCTGAGCACACTCTCAATGTTGATCCCAAGTATAAACCGGTCAAGCAGTTTCTCCGCCGGTTCAATGAAGAAAGACGCAAAGCTATTGGAGAAGAAGTAGCCAGGCTCTTGGCGGCTGGATTTATCGTTGAAGTATTCCATCCTGAGTGGTTGGCTAATCCGGTGCTGGTCCTCAAGAAGAATGGCACTTGGCGTATGTGTGTGGACTACACAGATCTCAACAAAGCTTGTCCAGCAGATCCTTTTGCCCTTCCCCGTATTGATCAAATTATTGATGCTACGGCGGGTTGCGAGCGTTTAAGCTTTTTGGATGCATATTCTGGTTATCATCAGATCAAAATGGCAGTTAAGGACCAGGAGAAGACAGCCTTCATAACTCCCTTTGGAGCCTTCTGCTATGTGTCCATGCCCTTTGGGCTCAAGAGTGCCCAGGCGACTTATCAACGGTGTGTGCAGAATTGTCTGCATAAACAGATCGGCCGCAATGTTCACGCCTATGTGGATGATATTGTGGTAAAATCAAGGAAGAAGGAGACATTGATTGATGACTTGAAGGAAACCTTTGATAACCTGCGGGTTTATAAAATGATGCTTAATCCGGCCAAGTGTGTCTTTGGTGTACCTGCAGGCAAGCTCTTGGGCTTTTTTGGTGTCTAACAGGGGCATTGAAGCTAATCCGGAAAAGATCAAAGCCATCACCTCCTTGGCTAAACCGAAGTGTATCAATGATGTTCAACGCCTGGCAGGCCGGATTGCCGCGTTGAGCCGGTTTGTCAGTCGCCTTGGCGAGAAGGCCATCCCTTTATATCAGATGCTGAAGAAAACGGATAACTTCGTCTGGAGTGACGCCGCTAATGAAGCATTTGAGGACTTAAAGCGGCAGCTGGCTAATCCGCCGATTCTCGCTGCTCCAGTGGACAAAGAACCATTGTTGCTATATGTGGCAGCTAATGCTCGGGCTGTTAGTGTGGCTATTGTGGTGGAGCGCAAGGAGGCAGGAAAGGAATATCCGGTTCAGCGGCCGGTTTACTATATCAGTGAGGTACTTATTGAGTCCAAGCAGAGGTACCCGCATTGGCAAAAATTGGTGTATGGGGTTTTCATGGCAAGCCGGAAGCTTAAGCAGTATTTCCAAGGTCATCCCATCACGGTGGTCAGCTCTGCTCCTTTGGGGGATATAATCCAGAACAGGGAAGCAACTGGTCGGATTGCTAAGTGGGCTATCGAGCTCGGGCCTCACGGGTTGAAATACATACCCCGAACGGCGATCAAATCTCAGGCACTTGTGGATTTCATCAATGATTGGACAGAATTACAAGCGCCAGAGGAGAAGCCGGATCACACTTATTGGACTATTCATTTTGATGGGTCCAGGCAATTGGAGGGCTCGGGGGCTGGAGTCGTATTAACTTCCCCACGAGGTGATAAGTTTTGTTATGTTCTCCGTTTAATGTTCCCTTGCACTAACAATGCAGCTGAATATGAGGCTTTACTCCATGGTCTTCGGATGGCTAAGGAGATGAACCTAAGCCGAGTTAAGTGCTTCGGTGACTCGGATCTGGTGGCTCAACAAGTGTCCGGCACTTGGGATTCCAAGGACCCACTAATGGCAGCATATCGTCGTGAGGTGGATATTGTTGCAGGTCACTTTAAAGGTTATCAGGTGGATCATGTGGACCGGCGGAAGAATGAAGCGGCGGACGCTTTAAGCCGCCTGGGTTCCCAACGTAAACCGGTTCCACCTAATGTCTTCCTGGATGTTTTGCATAATCCGTCCGTCAAGCTCCCTGGTGAAGAGGATTTGGCTGTTCCTGATCCGGAGGCTCAGTTGGTGGCGGCTCTTCATGTTATCCCGGATTGGACGGTTCCATATCTGGCGTATATGAACCGGGGCGAGTTACCAGAGGATGAAACTTTGGCCAGGCAGATAACCCGGCGGTCCAAGTCCATGACTATTATCAATGGAGAGTTACATCATTGCAGTGTGACAGGGGCGTTTCAACGCTGTGTGTCTCCTGAGGAAGGCCGTGAAATTTTGCGTGAGATCCACGAAGGAGATTGTGGTCACCACGCCGGTTCAAAATCTTTGGTGGCCAAGGCGTTTCGTCACGGTTTCTATTGGTTGACAGCTCATGCTGATGCCGAGGACTTGGTCAAAAGATGTGATGGCTGTCAGAAATTCTCAAGGCGCGCTCATGTACCAGCTCAAGAATTGAGGATGATTCCAATCACCTGGCCGTTTGCAACTTGGGGGCTGGATATGGTTGGGCCTTTCAAGAGGTCCAAGGACAAGAAGACCCACCTTTTGGTGGCGGTTGATAAGTTCACGAAGTGGGTGGAGGCAGAGCCAGTTAGTAAGTGTGACGCAGCCACGGCGGTTCAATTCATCAAAAAGGTGATCTTCCGGTTTGGCTTTCCACACAGCATTATAACAGACAATGGTACCAATCTGTCAAAGGGTGCCATGAAGGAGTTCTGTCAACATGAGCACATTCGGCTTGACGTGTCATCAGTGGCTCACCCCCAGTCCAATGGTCAAGCGGAGAGGGCCAATCAAGAGATCTTGAGAGGAATCAAACCCCGGCTTATGGTCCCTTTGCAACGGACGCCGGGTTGTTGGGTTGAGGAGCTACCTTCAGTGTTATGGAGCATCAATACCACACCCAACAGATCGACAGGATACACACCATTCTTCATGGTTTATGGAGCGGAAGCGGTTCTTCCTAGTGACATCCGTCATGACTCACCTCGTGTAGCGGCATACGTTGAAGCTGACAACGAGAAAGCACGGCAGGAAGCTCTTGACCTGTTAGATGAGGAGCGTGACATGGCGGCAGCCCGTTCAGCGATTTATCAGCAAGATCTGCATCATTATCATAGCCGCCGGGTTAGAACTAGAACCTTTCAGGAAGGAGATTTGGTGCTTCGACTCATCCAGGATCAGACGGATATGCACAAGCTATCCCCCCCTTGGGAAGGACCTTTTGTGGTCAGCAAGAATCTGCACAACGGGTCATACTACCTAATCGATGTTCGAGAGCCCAAAGACTCACGTAAATCGGAGGAGGAGACCAACCGGCCGTGGAATATTGCTCCTCTTCGGCCCTACTATACTTGAGCTACAGGCTTTGCTTATGTACATATTATGACATTGTATATATTATGATCAATATAATAAACCGGAACCTCAGCTAAAGCGGGGTATCTGTTGTTTTCTTACATCATGTGTGGTTACATGGAGCTTACAAAGCGGCGTCCGGTTTACCCCTTGATTTAGCTTCTCAAAGCTTGATATTAGATCACTTGGGGGCTTGGTCGTATCCGAACCATAGCTACACCTCTTGATCGGCGTAATGCCACAACATCACTTGGGGGCTTGGTCGAACCCGAACCATAGCTACACCTCTTGATCGGCGCAATGCCACAGCATCACTTGGGGGCTTGGTCGTATCCGAACCATAGCTACACCTCTTGATCGGCGTAATGCCACAGCATCACTTGGGGGCTTGGTCGAACCCGAACCATAGCTACACCTCTTGATCGGCGTAATGCCACAGCATCACTTGGGGGCTTGGTCGAACCCGAACCATAGCTACACCTCTTGATCAAATTTGGGGCCTGGCAGCCCGTGAAAAGCCTCGACTACAACGGTTTTTATTTGCCTTTTGCTGAGTTTTCTTTGTTTTAATAAGATTTGTGACGTTTTTAAACCGGTGTTTATCAGCCCGGTTAGGCTATCAACTACAAGTTGACAGTATACAATCAAATTATAATCCGGAGACTATCAGCCCGGTCTGGTTTTGACTCAAAGTCACCAGTACGGAATAAACTGGTGTTTATCACAGCCCGGAACGGTTTTCTGATAAACTGGCATCATATAACAGGAGTTACTTCTACTCCGGATTAGGGTTATTACCCTCATTACAAAGTTGGTCAGCCAACACTATGCCTAAAGGTCACAGGTACCATATATTTCCATCTTTGGTTATCTTTTACCTTGGTTATAAACCTTGGTCATATATATATTTGGGTATCATGACCCGCCCAGTGGTAAACCGCCAAGGCGCTTTAAGCTTCTTATCTGCAGGAACAACTTGAATACATAGCTATCGATTATGAACATCATATCTTAAGCATGGCGGATTAACACGCATCAGTTGCAGATAGATATGCACGAAGGCATAACAGACCAAGTGTTTTTAACTAGCCTATTACAAGGCGTTTCAGTGCCCAAAGGGATAATTGTTTCTCAATAAGCATTGCAGCAAGTGGAAGACTAAACCGGCCCCCGGATTATGATTGCTTATTAGCTTGACCTGACGACTGCGGATCATCTTGCACCGGTTCATCTTCGTCCCTACCCAGCGGCTGGAAGTCAACAGTTGTCCAGTTGATCCCAGTTAAAGCTTGGAACACAGCTTCGTCGCTTATAAGGGCGGACGGTTCTATGTCAGGGGCATAAGTGTGCTTACGGATTGGAGGGATCAAGTTTTGAGCCTCAGGACTTGGTGCAACAACCCGCTCGTTATTGGTATCATAACTCGCCTGGTAAAATGAAACATCAGCCTCTTCAGCAAGTTGACAAGCCAGTGGATGTACTTCCCGGTTTATGGCGCGGAGATCTTCAGTGCAAAATTCTGATCCGTTTTGTTTTAAGCTTGGGTAGCCTTTAGCCACGTCCGTCGGATCAAGATCAGGCACCCATGCTTTTGCCCGGGTTAGTGCGGTCAGAGCGCCAGCCCTTGCAGCAGACCTCTTTAGCTCTTCTACCCGGGCAGGAAGCATAGATAGCCTGTCTAAGGTATCCTTGATTAACGTCGGGGGCGGCTTATTGTGAGAAGCGGTGCAGATAATTCGTTGTGCGCCGGTATACAGTTGGTCTATCAGCGTGTAGGCAGCCTTCAGCTTCTTCTGAACATCAGAGCCCAGATGACTAATGCGAGTTCCTGCATCATTGCAAACATTAGCAAACCGGCAACGCATGGAAAGATATGTTGAAAGTATAAAGTAAGGATGCTTACCGAACACAGCAGCAGTCATGGCATGTATCTGCCGCTTTACACCAGTCAACTCATCTACCACCGGTTTGAGAGCTGCTTAAGCGTCTTCAGCTCTTTTCCACAAAGCGGATTTCTCTGTGTTCCAATCCGCCCGCTCCTTGGCGAAGCTCTCCTTTAGCTTTTCCATAGCGGCTAAGGCGCTCATCAACTCATCTTTTGCTTTGGAAGTTTCGGCCTGTTGGGACTTGATGTTCTCTTGCGGATCAGCGGTTTGGCTTTCCTTCTTGCTCAGTTCAGCCTATAAAGAGACAGATACATAATGAGTTGACAGTACATATTTGAAGTACCAAGCACATAACAAGTTATGCCCTTGATACTTGGGGGCTAATGCATATTTACTCCTTATCAGAAATTTCTACAAGTCCCAAGCACAATACAAGTATTAATATTGGCACTTGGGGGCTAATGTGTGTTTGCTCAAAAACTATTGGTATGGGAATTCTTATACAGTCCGGTTCATCTTTATAAAGTTAAACCGGCCCTTGGGGGCTATACCGGTGAAAGAGCAGTATGGAAAATTTTAAGGAACCGGTTCATCATTAAGAAGTAATCTGGTCCCTGGAGGCTAAATATGCAAAGTTAAGTTATGACAAAGTCCCGGTTTAGATTGGTATCATAAACCGTCACTTGGGGGCTACTAGGAGTTGATAAACTGCAGTTGTACAAAAGAGAAAAATAGTAGTTACCTCATATCGCTCCTTCATCAAGTTTACCAAACTAGCTTCATAGTCACGGCTGGTATACAGACGGTTCAAGAAGCCAGAGTGAATGTCTTGAGCATTGAGATGGGCGTAGCTTGATAAATCGGCATTCCATTTGCCTTTGCCGATAGCAGAGAGCTCGTCCTTGGCAGTATGCTTTGACAAAGCGACAGGGTTGCCAGGAGTGGTGTGGCCAGTGCCAGTAATCATAATGTCATCATCTTGATCATCAGCAGCCTTCGCTGGAGTTGGCGGTTTGTCAGTATCCTTAACCGGACTGGCCGGTTTGTCATCAGTTCGGACAGAGCTGGTTGGCCGGTCTGCATGGCTTGTAGTGTCAACTTGCACTTGTTCGGCAAGGAAGTCATGGTCTTGAGGCGGCGGATCGTTAAGCATGTCGTCAGCGTCGGTTTCTTCTGAATCTGGAGTTGTTTCCGGTTCAGCAGCTACATTATCATCAGCCGGTTTGCTTAACCGAGCCTTCTTTCTAGGTCTTGGCTTGGCGCTGAGAAAAGATAGACATAAGGATCAATACAGTATGTAAAGATAACACTTCAAGAATAAAGACACGTGCATAGCTCACCCAGGAACTGTTTTGAGGGGTGGAAGCTACGTGGCTGATGACTCGCCAGAGGATGAGTGAGAAGTACCCTGATAATTTGAATCAGACGGGTTAAGAGGCTGGCGGAAACAACCTGCTTTTGGGCATGAAGTATCAATGGGATAAGAGACCTCTGATCGGCGTTTCCGAACCGGACTGTTCGGTAAACTGGCGGAGGTAACTACCTCGCCACTGTGCTTGGTTGTATGGCGAGCTTCGTGCTGCTGCGTCTTCAAAAGAAAGTCTGGGTCCAAGTAAGCAAGAGGGTGAGAAAATTTTACTTTCCGGTTTGCTTGACGGATTTTTGATGTTGGCAGAGGATCTGAATCGGAGGAAAGAATGGTTACCTCTACATCCTCAGCATGACTGCCTTCAGCGTCGTCCTGATAATAATCATTGTCAATGAGATGTACGAAAAATGAACCAAGAGAGTCAAGTTCTACCTCTGGTTCCGGGTTACCCACATCGTCATCAGCTGGTGGATCGGAGGATGCAGTGGTCCTTCTCTTGGCAGGTTTTTTAACAACCTTGGTCTTTGGACGAACTGGCTTGACCGGTTTATCTTGCGGCTTCGCCGGTTTGTCTTGGGATGGTTTCTTGTTCCAGAACGGATCATCACCCTGTCAGAAAATAATCACACTTTCAGAGAATATTTGGACAGAAGCAACTTCAGATAAAAAGATTATATGATTCTTACAGCTGGTGGTTTGTTGAAGGTGCAGAAAGGGAGTAGTCCGGTTTGGGCACAGACAGCTTCTGGTTCATTCAGTATTTTTTTACAGCCTCAGTGACTTCTGCATCTGTAAGCTGAATGTCATTGTGCCGCTGAGCATCCTTCGAACTCCCTGTATACTCACACATCAAACCTGAGCGCCGGCTTAAGGGCAGAATAATCTAGCTTATCCAGCAACGAGCAAGATCAACTCCTGTCAAACCGTTCACCATGAAGGCTCTGAGCTTTGATAATTGGGGAGCATAGTTGGCCCTTTCTCTTGCCGTCAACCTCTGAGGAAAAGGATGTGTGTTGCTAAGGCGTTCAGGGCAGTTACCCGGTAGGGGGTTTTCATCAGATGGAGATGTATCCATGTAGTAAAACCAAGTCTGGTTCCATTCTTTGGGGTGACTGTGGAGTTTGGGATGGGGGAAGGTGACTTCCTTCCTTTTCTGAACCGCCATTCTGCCCAGTTTCGTATTGGGTCCATCCGAGAACTCTGTGCGACGGTTTAAGTGAAAGAAATCCCTAAACAGTTCGACTGAAGTTTCCTCTTGCAGATAAACCTCACAAAAGACTTGGAAGTGGCAGATGTTGGTTATAGAATTGGGACCGATCTCTTGAGGGCGCAGTTGGAAACTAGCCAGTACATCCCGGAAATTTTTTGAACCGGGAGGGCTAAAACCTCGTCCGAGATGATCAGCGAACACGAGTACCTCTCCATCCTTGGGTGTAGGAGGATTTTCCAGGCCAGGGACCCTCCAGTGGATGACATCTTTTTTAGCTAAAGCGCCCGTTTTAACAAGATTGTTTAACTGTTCTTCGGTTACTCGAGAGGGAGCCCAATTGCATTCATAGACTTGCTTGGCCATGGCAATGGAAATCTGAAACATGATTGTTGCCGGTTTAAGATTTACAGTGGACAACCACACAGCAGTATAAGGATACAAGCATATTGATAAACCGGAATTGGTTATTTGTAAACCGGAGTCTGACAATGGAAACAGTACAATGATGAAAGCACTGGCGGTTCAACAGGGGACTAATGGTATCTACTGGGTCATCATTTTGTATATGAAGTTAAACCGCCCAATCTGGTATTAAAGGTGTATAAGTGAAGGGAAAAACAAGTTTCACAAGGTGGCATTATAATTTTGGATCTACCGCATGTCAGAAAATGAAAATATAATCAGACCTAAATATTGGTACCTAAGCAGTTGATGAAGGTTCAGATGGGATTTTCTACTTAAACGAGATGCATGGATGGAAAAGAAGGGCTACGGCTATCGCCGTACAGGATAAATATCAAGGTTTGAATCAAAGAGCTATTGCACAATGACGAACACCGACGAACACTGTCGTGGAATTGTCACGGCAGATGTCCTCGAGCTAGGACTTAATCGTGGAGCCATCGCAGCTAGGAAGCTTGAAGGGGTTAAGTGGGACAAGGAACACGAGGGTTTATACTGGTTCGGCCCCTTACGGTGAAGGTAAAAGCCTACGTCCAGTTTGAGGTGGTATTGATTAGGGTTTCGATGACCAGGGAGCTTAACTGCTATGCCTGGCTCTCGATGAAATCTTTCTTGTCCCCAAACCGCTGCCGGGTCGTCCCTTTATATAGAGAGGTTGACGCCCAGCGGCTCTCAGAGTCCCGGCCGGCTCATAAGAGTGTCCGGCTCGGACTCTCGACTATTCTTGCCTTACACTACAAGTTCTACCAGAATAATGATTGTAACTACGGGCCTTAAGCCATATCCGGGTCTTAAGCCCATCTTTGGCCCACCGTCTTCAAGCTTGTCGCCGGGCTTCTGGCAATGACCATTATGAGAAACCCGGCCCCTCCTGGCGGGTGACTCTAAGGTCTATATCCTCAACATTAGGCCCCAGATTGATTTGAGCCGGCTCATGTCAATCTTCAATTCCTTCGACAGAAAACCTCCGGCTTACCATTCTGTGAGAGCCATAACCCGGCATGACGTCATCCTCTGGACTCCGGGTAATCCGCCATGACGTCATCTTCCATTAAGCCCGTTTTTTACTCCACCAGATCCGCAACGGATCTTATCTTTACTGCCATCCCGAAAATTGAGGCGTTTCGTGGGGAGATAACCACGCCGCGGTCTCCTCATTTCTCGCGCCCACTTATGAGTTTGCCCTTATAAATAGCCCTGCCCGACGGGCCTTCAGCCACTCTTCTCCTTCGTCTTCTTCCTTTCACTGCCCCCGTGCTGCTCGAGCTCCGCCGCCGCCGCCGCGCCCCCGGTCTTCGTCAACCTTGGCCGCTGCATCACCCTGACTCGGTCCAGACAAACGGCGGCGACCTCCGCATCTCTTCAGCACCGGTAAGTCCTCGCTACCCCGTAGAACAGATCTGCAGTAGGGTTCGTCCGTGTTCTTCCGTGTTCTTTGCCGTCGCCCACAAGTTCTTCGGTAGTTTTCATTTTTACTGCCCTTCTTGATCTTAGACCTGTATAGACCTGCCGCGGTAGCTGTTTGGCACTCATTTCAGATGCAAGTAGATCTCTTTTGACTGCCTAAAGGCCCCATTCAAGCCCAAGAACTTCCTTCGCGTCTGTTTTTAGGTCTAGAAATTTTCTTTTTCAGCTGACCACTTGATCCAAATTATTTACCGCAATGTGTGAAACTTGTTTTCACCACACTTAGTAAAAAACTGCACTCGTTGAGCCATGGCGGTTTACATTTTCGGCTTAAAGAAAACACGCGCCGTAGAGCTTTCCGACTTAAAGGGGACCATGCGCCATGGAATTTTCCGGCTCATCTGTGATAAGGCCGTAGACAATCGAATTGCTCTCAACACCTTGGGCGGCTTAAATAACCTGGTGCACTTAGATATATGTCATTAGTCCCCTCCGTAAGCCGCCTCTTTAACATTGAACTATAACTTTCCTCCGGCTTATACTTAAACCGGACGTTTCCTTTTATCATAGGCTGCCGACTTTCACCATGCCTCCCAAAGCTCCTAAAGCCTCCATCACTTGCAATTGGATGAGGTCCAATGTCACCAACGAGACGTTAGCAGATTTTGTCAGGTCAGGCTACCTGCCTAAGAAGGACGTCATGTCCTACCGTGCCCCCGACCCATCAGAGGAGAGACCACAGCCAAAGGATGGGGAGGTGGTCATTTTTGCGGATCACATGAGCCGGGGCTTCGCACCGCCCGGCTCAAAGTTTTTCAGAGACGTGCTGAATTTCTTCGACCTGCGGCCTCAAGACATAGGACCCAACTCAGTGTCCAATATCTGCAACTTCCAAGTGTTCTGCGAGGTCTACCTTGGAGAAGAGCCCAGTCTGCTGCTCTTCAGAGAGCTCTTCTACTTGAACCGTCAGAATGAGTGCGCCAATGGGCCAAGTTTGGAGCTTGGTGGTATCTCCATTCAGCGGCGGAGGGACTGCCTTTTCCCTTACGCAGAGCCGCCAAGCCACCCCAAAGACTGGAACCAGACGTGGTTCTATTGCCAAGACATGTCGCCGGCTGATGAGAGTCTGTTGCCCGGCTTTCGCCCCTCGCGTCTGGAACCAACACACCCACTATCAGACAAGCTGACTCAAGCGGAGCGCCAACCTCTGCTCCCCACCATCAACAAGATCAAGGCTCTCCTGGGCAATGGTCTTAACAGAATCGATCTGGTCCGGGTCTGGATCTCCTGGCGGGTGATCCCATTGAGCCGCCGCCCTGGCTTAATGTGCGAGTACACGGGCCGTAAGGATGACCCCCAGAGAAACAGCCGCAACGATCTCCCTGAAGATGTTGCAGAGGATATGACCAAGGCTCTTTTGAACGAGAGCCTGGCAGACTGCGGGAGGACCGGGTTAGCCCCCTTCTGCAAGACCAACCCAGCCCCAAGGGTAAGCCGCTGATCTGAACATTTTATCTTCTTCTGTATATAACTTTTATCTGAATAGTTCTAAGAAAGCATCATGGTATTTTTCAGGCTGATGACAAGTTCTGGCGGGTCAAATATGACCATGAGGCGGCCAAGAAGGCCAGAAAGGCGAAGAAAGCCGCCAAGAAAGTCGCTCCCCATAAGAAGGGAAGTAGGCCAACTGCTTCAGAGCTGATGCAATTAAGCGACACCTCCGAGTCAGAGGTAACCCCTGAACCTGTAAGCTCTTGCTATATCTGCTATTTATTTCTGTCCGCCTTATCCATACTATTCATCAACAGGATGACACCGGCGCAAGTAACCCGGTGGTTGAAGAGGTAATGTCACTTTCCTCCGACTCGGAGCCCTTGCCAAGGCTGAAAGTCCGAAGGGTAACCCGGAAAGTAAGCTTTTCACATCCTTTAGCTTATCAAGACCCTCAATTTATTTTGAAGCGACAGGTTCATGAAAGCCGGCGGCACACCCGGACCAACAAAGACACTGACCTTTCCTCCGGGTTACCTGACGCATCGAGGAAGCGCCGGACCGAGGTGATCTCAAAGTTGTACCCTTTTCATCCTTTGGCAGGTGTTATACGTCAGCCGCTCAACTCCTCTGACTCAAATTATCAGGAAACTTCCCCCTCTTCTAGCGACTCTATGCAGTCGAATCTGCCGGCTTTCAAGACCGTGCCCGGGTAATGATAATCATCTCATGTTGTACTTTGTCTTTACTTACACCATTGTGCTTAACCTTTCTGTCTTTTCAGCGCCCAAGCAAAACTCAGCAAAAGGGCAAAGAAGAACAAGCCGGTCGATGAGTCGGACTTGCCTGAGCCAGAGGCAGCCGCTCAAGAACCGCCAGCTGCCTCTGCTCCTAAGGCCGCTGCTCCAACCAACAAGCCCGTAGCAGAAGCCTCTGTTAACCCGGAGGCCTCCAGCTCGGCTCAACCAGCAGATGACCCGGACGTGGTAATCACCCGGACGGAGTTTGTTGAGCCGGGTAGACCTACTGCGCTGGCCAAGTGCTCCGCCAAAGGGGAGCTGCTAGAGTCCCGCCGGGTTAACCTGGACCTCACCGACTACGCCAATTTGAACATTGGAGAGATCGTCTCCGGCTTCGTCAGCCAAGTGCACAAGAGCCGGGACGCAGAGATTGCCATGGTGAACCAGATCCGGTTTAGATAACCCGGGTGCTGTCGGGACCCCGATTCCAAATCACATCGTTCTAGCCGGTAACACCTCATATCACTTTGCGGCCTCACGCACGGTATTCCCACGGGTGTCGCCTTACCATGGCCCGGGACCGTTTGCGCCTTTTGGCTCATGTATATGATAGTGTCGCTAGCATCCATATGACAGAGAACCCGGGCCGACATGGCTAGTCGTGAACCCAAAGCGGCACTAACGTATGGGGACAGGCATACATGAATCAACATCGAACGTGTCGGTCAGCAGCGTGCGAATCCGGGCTGTAGCACTGGGCTAACAGGACTCCGGGAACCCGGGCTGTAGCAGGCTAGGCAGGACTCCGGATGTCACCGCGTGACATTTCCCCGAAGGGACAGACACAGGAACGATATGAAACACATGCCGGCCAGTCAAGTGTCCAGAGCAGTAGTGCTGGGCTAGCAGGACTCCGGTGAACCGGGCTGTAGCGGACTACTATGGCTCATGGAAGCACAAAACTACATTTCCCCATAAGAGAGGCTACCAAGGATAAACAACTAGGTTGTCGGATCCCACACATACCAAGCATTTCAATCATACACACAATATGCTCGATATGTGCAAATACAACATGGCATCACAACAAGACTCTACGACTCAGAGTATTTATTCATTAGGCTCCGAAGAGCCAGATATTACAAACATGGGTCTCATGACCCAACATTCAGAGCATACAAGTCAAAGCACATGCGGAAGCTTAACATGTCTGAGTACAGACATCTACAAATGAAAAAGGCTGAGAAGCCTGACTATCTACTAGATCCTGCCGAGGGCACAAGATCGTAGCTGAGGTAACAAGCTAAACGTCGAAGTCCACACGGAACTACTAGTGAGACTGACGTCTCTCTACAAAACATAGAATAGGCAAACGTGAGTACAAATGTACCCAGCAAGACTTACATCAGAACTAGCTACATATGCATCGGTATCAACAAAGGGGGTAGTGGAGTTTAACTGCAGCAAGCCAGCTTTGACTCGGTGGCTATCCTGAACTACGACTGCAAGTAACTCTTTTGAGGTGGCGCACACGAGTCCACATATTCACCATATCAATACACCACTATGGATCCGCTCCCGTCTCCCTACGAGAACGCCATCCATAGCACTCACGCTTATCTTGCGCATTTTAGAGTATCCACTTTCACTTGTCTATGAACTGTACAGGCAACCCAGAAGTCCTTTACCGCGGACACGGCTATTCGAATAGATCATATTAACCCTGCAGGGGTGTACTTCGTCACACACGCTCTCGCCACTTACCACCATGTACACGTCGTGTACCTCGGCAACCTTCAAGCGGGAGCCTGGCGAGGAAGTCGGCCACGACCTGACTAACCACACAAGTCTCTCGTCCAGGTTTATCGCCTATTCGGGTTCCATCCGCAAGGAGATCCGGCCGGGGTGTCGCTCACGGCCCCAAACGATGTGAACAGGGTTCCCAAGCCCACCTCGACGGATGGATCTACGCTTGGTACACCGTGCCACGGTGCCTAGTCTGTCCCAAGCCCACCTGTACCGGGTACCACTTGGTAGACTACTAACACAACCTACAAACACCAGAGACTAGTTGCAACTCCTGGACAGAGATCGAGGCGGTTAATAAGCCGAGAGGGGTCGAGTTACCGGAACCCAATGTGTGGACAACTGTTCATGGATCACAAACACAGAACTCAGTTCCTGAGGACGGTTTCAATGAGACAACCCACCATGTACTCCTACATGGCCTCTCACCGCTACCTTTACCAAATCGTGTTCACACCCTTAGCTCTCACACAGTAGGACATGTTCACCACTTTCCAATTCATCCCCGATGAATCAGACCTGACACAACTCTAAGAAATAGCAGGCATGACAAACAAGCATGAATGAGTAGGCACATCAGGGCTCAAACAACTCCTACTCATGCTAGTGGGTTTCATCTATTTACTGTGGCAATGACAGGTCATGCAGAGGATAAGGGGTTCAACTACCGCAGCAAGTAACAGATGAATCGTTGTTGTCCTAATGCAGTAAAAGAGAGCAGGAGCGAGAGAGTGGGATTGTATCGGAATGAACAAGGGGGTTTTGCTTGCCTGACACTTCCGAAGATAGTATAGCTCTTCATCGGTGTCATCGATCGCATCGTCGAAGCAACGTCTACTGAGAGGGGACAATACCGGCAAACAGAGAAGAAACACGATCAATGCAATGCACAATATGATGCATGCTATGACATGGCAATATGAATGTGTTTTGAGCTAATGCAACTAGCAACATATTAAATGGAGTTGGTTTGAACCTTAGGTTCAAATTCAAACTCCATATAAGACATTTCAAATGCCATTTATTCAAATTGTCATATACAGTGGCTGTAAGTTGTTCAAACATGCATGAGGATGCCATAAACAGACTCTTTGGATTTTTCTGATAATTTTTCATATATGAATCATTTCATTTGGAGTTATAGATTAATTTCTATGGGTTTTTGAAGTTTTAAACATTTTCTGGAATTTTCAGATTTATTACTAAATAAGAAAATCCCAGCAAATGTATTTATGATGTCAGCAGTGTGTCATAGCGACGTCAGCAGTCAACCACGGTCAAACCTGATGGTGGGACCCGCATGTCATTGAGACAGTGTTGAACTCTGGTTAACCCCGCGTTGACTCTGGCTTTGACCCGCTGCGGGGCCCACTGTCAGTGACTCTAGGGGGTTAGTTAGTGCTAATGACGGTGCCACGTCACCAACCACCGGAGTTGGACGCCGGCGACCAAACCTGACGGCGGAGGATCGCCGGAGTTGCTCGGGACGGCGCTACAGGCGGTGATTTGCGGCGCGGTTTGGAGCTACGGCGAGCTGGCGTTCGTGTGCATCTGCTAGGGCAGACGGGAGGGGCTGGGACGGACCAAGCTCGCCGGAAGCGAGCTCGCGGCGGCGGCCGGAGCTCGGGCACCGACGGGTTAGGCGCCACAGTGCGTTTCGAGGCGAACTGGTGGGGTCTGCGGCTTCCTGAGGAAGCGCTGAGCACGCCTACGTGCTCTGGTGCGGCGTGCGGGTGTTGCAACCGCGGCGGCGACATGGCCGGCGGCGGGGAGCGGTCGGCTCTGGTGGTTGATGCGGCTAGGGGGCGAATCACGCAATGAGGCAAGGGGGAAACGGTGCAACGGCTCACCGCGGTTCTTCTGGTGCTGCTGGCGAGGCAGGGGAGGCACGGGGTCCGGCGAAACGATGGTGGGGATCACCGGCGCCCGAGGTCGAGATCGGCGGCGTTGGAGATGCAGCAAGGCTTCTGGCGCCGCGTGACTCGATGGAGAGGACGACGACGTCGTGGCGGAGCTCGTGGTTACGTCGGAGAGGCGCGGGGAAGGCTGTGGGTGCGGCAACGGCGAGCGGTGGCGACGAGCTCTGCTCGGTTGTCGCGGGAGAGAGACAAGGGAGGGGATGAGCATGGAGGGAGGAGTGAGAGGGCCCGGGGTGGCGCGTGGCGTCGTCCAGAGGGGTCGGGGAGGCCAACCAAGCAGGAGGTGGCCAAGCGCGTGGGCGCGCGCGGCGGCCACACGCCCTCGTACCCACTGGCACGAGGAGGAAGACGACAGGCGGGAAGCTGGGCTGGACCAGCCTGCTGGGCCGCCAGCTGGGCCGCCTGAAAGGCCAGGTAACTCCCTCTCTCTCTCTCTTTACTTTCTATTTTAGTTTCTGTTTTCCCATTTCTTTTAACTCTGTTTTGATTTAGTCTCTGCGCTAAATCATTTTATATGCTTCTGGTAAATTTTTGTAGGGACTATTTGGATTATTCCAGAGCCCCTCACATTTACCCAGAATTATTGGACATATATAAAATATATAACATGTATATATATCCAATGCAAATAATTATTGCATTAGCTTCAAATGCCCAAAACAAATATTTATGAGCTCCTAAAAATATTGGTTTGAATTTTAATTCTGGCCAATATTTCCATAGAGAAACATGAACATTTTCTTGGACCTATTTGAAGCAATATTTATCTTGGTCTTTTTCAGAAATGATTTCTGAGGCTTTCACATGTCCCCATTTCAAATTCATTGAAATTTAAACATGATGCACACATGACTAGCTAGCCTAGAGCAAAACAGAACTAGGGATGTGACAGGTAATAAGGTTGGTACCTCAATTTCGGTTTACCTGTCGTAATAACGCCCATTGTGTTCAACTAATACTGGAAATCAAAGTTAAGCCGGCAAAGTGAGACCCGGCCGTACACACTTTGAAATGATCAGAAGAAACTTACTAGAAAGCAGAAGAACTTAGGGGCTTCCGGTTCGAATATGACCAAAGACCTGGCCCAAAGGGGTTATGCTAGGATTCGAATACGATCATATAGCCCCGAGTGGGTGTGGCGATGCCAATCAAGAGGGTACCGACAGCTATGTTCTCTTTGGTTCGAATACGACCCATGTTTGAACAGGAAGCCCCCAAATGACTTCAAGAATTGTTTAACGACGCTGATTCGAATACGATCCACGTCGGTTCTCAAAGGGGTTAAACTAAGATTCAAATATGATCAAAGAAAACTCCCCAATGAGCTCGACACTTTGCCAATCGAATGGGTATCGACAGCTATGTTCTCTTTGGTTCGAATACGACCTATGTTTGAACAGGAAGCCCCCAAGTGACCTTTATTGCTTACGGCTAGATTCGAATACGATCATAAGCCGGATCCTCCTTCAAGTTATCATGTAATCTTGCAATGAAAACAACACGTGCACTTTTGGAGGAGAAAAAAGGACAGAGGTCCTGCTTTATTGCTTATCATAATATATACATGGCGTAGAGAAATATGTACATTGGGAGAGTCGGTGGCTCAAGTGTAGTAAGGCCGAAGCTGAGCTATGTTCCACGGCCGACGGGTCTCTTCCTCCGACTTACGTGAATCTTTGTGCTCCCGAATGTCAATGAGGTAATATGACCCGTTGTGCAAATTCTTGCTGACCACAAAGGGCCATTCCCAAGGCGGGGATAACTTGTGCGCATCAGTTTGATCTTGGATGAGCCGGAGAACCAGATCGCCTTCCTGGAAGACCCGGGTTTTAACCCGGCGACTATGATAAAGGCGCAGGTCTTGTTGGTAAATCGCTGAGCGAGCTGCTGTCACATCACGCTGTTCGTCCAACAAGTCAAGAGCATCTTGGCGCACCCGTTCATTGTCCGCCTCAACATAAGCCGCCACTCGAGGTGAGTCATGACGGATGTCACTGGGGAGGACTGCTTCTGCCCCATAAACCATGAAGAAAGGCGTGAAACCTGTAGACCTGTTAGGAGTAGTGTTGATGCTCCATAACACGGAGGGCAACTCCTCCACCCAACAACCCGGCGTCCGTTGCAAAGGGACCAAAAGCCGGGGCTTGATGCCCTTCAGAATCTCCTGATTAGCCCTCTCAGCCTGACTATTGGATTGAGGATGAGCCACTGATGAAACATCAAGTCTAATATGCTCTCGTTGACAAAACTCCTCCATGGCGCCTTTGGACAAATTGGTGCCATTGTCAGTTATGATGCTGTGTGGAAAGCCAAAGCGAAAGATCACCTTTTTCATAAACTGAACCGCCGTGGCTGCATCACACTTGCTAACTGGCTCCGCTTCAACCCACTTGGTAAATTTATCAACTGCCACCAAGAGGTGGGTCTTCTTATCTTTGGATCTTTTAAAAGGCCCAACCATATCAAGCCCCCAGACCGCAAAGGGCCAAGTAATTGGGATCATCCTCAGCTCCTGAGCCGGCACATGAGCCCGTCGTGAAAACCTTTGGCAACCATCACATTTACTGACCAAGTCCTCCGCATCAGCATGAGCCGTCAGCCAATAAAAACCATGGCGAAAAGCCTTGGCCACAAGAGACTTTGAGCCGGCGTGATGGCCACAATCCCCTTCATGAATCTCACGCAAGATCTCTTGACCTTCCTTAGGGGAGACACAACGCTGAAACGCTCCTGTAACACTGCGGTGATGCAACTCGCCATTGATAACAATCATTGACTTAGCCCGCCGGGTTATTTGTCTGGCCAAAGTTTCATCCTCGGGCAACTCTCCCCGGGTCAGGTAAGCCAGATAGGGCATTGTCCAGTCCGGTATGATGTGGAGAGCCGCCACCAGTCGTGCCTCCGGGTCAGGGATAGCCAAATCTTCCTCTGTAGGCAACTTAACAGAAGGGTTATCCAGGACATCCAGGAAAGTATTAGGCGGCACCGGCTTTCTCTGAGAGCCCAGCCGGCTTAGAGCATCAGCCGCCTCATTCTTCCTGCGATCAATGTGCTCTACTTGGTAGCCCTGAAAGTGCCCAGCAATGGCATCAACTTCGCGGCGATAAGCCGCCATAAGAGGGTCCTTAGAGTCCCATTTGCCTGATACTTGTTGAGCCACCAAGTCTGAGTCACCGAAACACCTTACCCGGCTCAAGCTCATCTCCTTAGCCATCCGAAGACCGTGGAGCAAGGCTTCGTACTCAGCCGCATTGTTAGTGCAAGGAAACATCAACTGTAGCACATAATGGAACTTGTCACCTTTAGGGGAAGCCAACACGACTCCAGCCCCCGAGCCCTCCAACTGCCTGGACCCATCAAAGTGTATAGTCCAATATGTGTTGTCCGGCTTTTGCTCGGGCACTTGTGACTCTGTCCAATCATTGATGAAATCCACCAAGGCCTGAGATTTAACAGCAGTGCGTGGCACGTATTTCAGACCATGGGGTCCGAGCTCTATAGCCCACTTAGCCACTCTCCCTGTGGCCTCTCTGTTTTGAATGATATCACCAAGAGGGGCAGAACTGACCACAGTGATAGGATGACCCTGGAAATAATGCTTAAGCTTCTGGCTCGCCATGAACACACCATAAACAAGCTTCTGCCAATGTGGATACTGCTGTTTGGACTCGATGAGCACTTCGCTGACATAATAAACCGGCCGCTGAACCGGATGCTCCTTACCCTCTTCCTTGCACTCCACCGCCACGGCCACACTGACAGCTCGTGTATTAGCAGCCACGTACAGCAATAAAGGATCCTTGTCAACTGGAGCAGCAAGGACTAGGGGCTCTGCCAGCTGCTTCTTCAAATCCTCAAAAGCGGTATTAGCTGCATCATTCCAGACAAAGTTATCAGTTTTCTTCATCAACTGATATAATGGCATGGCCTTCTCACCCAAACGGCTTATAAACCGGCTTAAAGCAGCGATGCGACCCGCCAAGCGCTGAACGTCATTTATACACGCCGGCTTAGCCAGGGAGGTGATGGCCTTGATCTTCTCCGGGTTAGCTTCAATGCCTCTGTCAGAAACCAAAAAACCCAAGAGCTTGCCTGCGGGAACACCAAAAACACACTTGGCCGGGTTAAGCATCATCTTATAGACCCGGAGATTATCAAAGGTTTCCCTTAAATCATCTATCAGGGTTTCCTCCTTTATGGACTTAACCACAATATCGTCCACATAAGCATGAACATTGCGCCCAATCTGGTTATGAAGACAATTCTGCACACAACGCTGATAAGTCGCCTGTGCACACTTGAGTCCAAAGGGCATAGACACATAGCAGAAGGCTCCAAAGGGAGTGATGAATGCCGTCTTCTCCTGGTCCTTAACTGCCATTTTAATCTGATGATATCCGGAATAAGCATCCAAGAAACTTAAGCGCGCACAACCTGCCGTAGCATCAATAATTTGATCAATACGGGGAAGGGCAAAAGGATCAGCCGGACATGCCTTGTTTAAGTCCGTGTAGTCCACACACATCCGCCAAGTGCCGTTCTTCTTGAGTACGAGCACCGGGTTAGCTAACCATTCTGGGTGAAAAACTTCAACAATGAACCCGGCCGCCAAGAGCCGGGCCACCTCTTCACCAATAGCTTTCCGCCTCTCTTCATTAAACCGCCGAAGGAACTGCCTGACCGGCTTAAATTTCGGATCAACATTGAGAGTGTGCTCAGCAAGTTCTCTAGGTACACCTGGCATGTCAGACGGCTTCCATGCAAAAATGTCCCTATTCTCACGGATGAACTCGATGAGCGCGCTTTCCTATTTTGGATCCAGATTGGCACTGATGCTAAACTGATGAGATGAATCTCCTGGAACAAAATCAACAAGCTTAGTTTCATCAGCCGACTTAAATTTCATCGCCGGCTCATTTTCCGTAGTCGGCTTTTTCAGAGAGGTCATATCTGTTGGGTCAACATTGTCTTTGTAAAACTTCAACTCCTCTGTTGCACAAACAGATTCTGCATAAGCTGCATCGCCTTCCTCACACTCCAGAGCCACTTTCCGGCTGCCGTGAACCGTAATGGTCCCATTGTGACCCAGCATCTTGAGTTGTAAGTACACATAACACGGCCGTGCCATGAACTTGGCGTAAGCCGGCCGCCCAAATATGGCATGGTACGGACTTCTTATCTTAACCACCTCAAAGGTCAATTTCTCCACCCTGTAGTTGTTCTCATCTCCAAAGGCCACTTCCAACTCGATCTTGCCGACTGGATAAGCCGACTTACCAGGTACCACACTGTGGAAAATAGTGTTGGACTGGCTGAGGTTCTTATCAATCAGCCCCATACGACGGAACGTCTCATAATAGAGGATGTTGATGCTGCTGCCTCCATCCATGAGCACCTTAGTGAACTTATATCCTCCCACCTGAGGAGCCACCACTAAGGCCAAGTGGCCCAGGTTATCCACCCGGGGAGGGTGATCCTCCCTACTCCACACTATAGGCTGCTCAGACCACCGCAAGTAGCGTGGAACCGCCGGCTCAACAGCATTCACAGCCCTCTTATGAAGCTTCTGATCTCGCTTACATAGACTGGTGGTAAACACATGATACTGTCCACCGCTAAGCTGCTTTGGATTGGTCTGATAACCCCCCTGCTGATGTTGATGACCCTGGCCAGACTGTTGATTAAAGCCCCCTTGACCGTTCTGAGGATTAGAATTTGAGCCGCCGCCCGGGCCATGAAAGCCGCCGGCGCCTGAGCCGCCGCCCGGGCCATTGTAATTTTTAAAGGCCTTCATGATTGCACAATCCTTCCATAGATGGGTAGCTGGCTTCTCTCTAGAGCCATGCCTTGGATAAGGCTCATTCAACAGCTGCTCCAGCGTCGGGCCTGATCCACTGGCTCGGGGAGGGGGCCTCCCCTTGCGCCGCTGGTTATTACCTTGTGAGCTGGCGTTGGCTACAAACTCTAGGCTGCCATCGTCCTTGCGCTTGCCTCCTCCTTGGTTTGTCGGGTTATGCTGAGGAACCTTGCCATTGCCGTTCTTCTTTCCCTTCCCTGTCCTTTCATCATCTAAAGGGGGGTCCTTGGTACCATCAGAATCGGCGTACTTGACAAGAGCCGCCATCAGTGTACCCATATCATTGCAGTCGCGCTTAAGCCGCCCGAGTTTCATCTTCAGGGGCACGAAATGACAATTCTGCTCCAACATTAAGACTGCAGAGCCGGCATCCATTTTATCTGACGAATGTATGATCTCTTTGACCCGGCGAACCCAATGCGTCGTGGATTCACCCTCCTGCTGCTTACAGTTAGTCAAATCCACAATTGACATAGACTGCCTACAGGTATCCTTGAAGTTTTGGATGAACCGGGCTTTCAGCTCAGCCCAAGACCCGATGGAATTCGGTGGTAGCCCTTTCAACCAAGTGCGGGCAGTCCCATCCAACATCATGGTGAAGTACTTGGCCAATGCCACCTCACTGACCTCCAGCAGCTCCATGGCCATCTCATAACTCTCGATCCAGGCTGCGGGTTGTAAGTCAGCCGTGTAATTGGGCACCTTCCTAGGGCCTTTGAAGTCCTTGGGTAGACGTTCATTGCGGATAGCTGGTACTAAGCAAGGGACACCCCCAGTCCTGGTAGGGATACCCACATCAAGGGAAGTCGTCGGATAAGCCGGGGGAGTCTGGTACGCCGTCACCTGAGGCACCTGCTCCGCCTCTTGCCGCGCTCTGTCTTGGTCTGCTGCGTGAAAGGCTCCGTTATGAGCTGGGCCATGGCCAGGGGGCGGGTCATGGCGTCGGACGTTACTTGAGCCTGTCGCTGAGACCATGCGTCTGCTGTAACTCGGGCTCCGGCCTGGACGAGGGGTCGAGTGGATCATGTCCCGGCTGTAGGAGTACGCCTCTTGTTGCGCCAGTGCTGTCTGAAGGAGTTCCCTGACCCGACGGGTTTCAATTGCCGTCGGAGAGTCGCCGCCAACTGGGAGAGCCGCCAGCCGTGCTGCCGCGGCGACCACGTTCTCCAGCGGGTTATTATAATGACCCGGTGGTATTGGCACGTACTGAGGCGGGGCAGGGGGCACCTGGGGAGGCCCCATCACTTGTGGCTGAATAGGGGTCCCAGACCCGGGCACTATGACCCCTGGCGGGTTACTAGACCCTGCACCTGGCGTGTTGAAGAGGTTGCGTGGATCGTAAACCGGAGGGAGTTGAGATTGGGCCTTTTGATGCCTCCTTCTCATGACCTCATTGGACGCGTTTTGATCCATCGTGAGCCGGAAGGACTGCGCCTGGATCAACTGAGTTCGGGCGTCGAGAGCCGCCCTCTCCGCAGCCATCCTGATCCCTTCCGCTGCCAGATCCTCCTTAGCTTTCACTAGATCCAACTTTAACTGCGCCACCTCCGCATCATGCTGAGCTTGATCCGCCGGGTCAACCGTGGCGGTTAACAGGGCCGTCATCTTGTCCGTGAGATCCATTAGCACCTGAGCCGGCGAAGGCACCGGGTTTCCCGCTCCAGCAACAGGGTTCTGAATAGGCTGCGCACCGGCCATGAAGATTCCAACCAGGCTTGGCGGCTCAAACGGGTCCGGAATACTATCACCATCGGAACAACCCACGAGCCTGCCATCTTGAAGTTGATACAACGAGTTTGACTCATCGGTGGACGACTCGCCATCAGAGCCGGCGGCCGTCTCATCACCAGATCCAGATCGATCAGAGAGCCCTCCATGGATACATCCCACAAAAGCATGCCTTAAGGCAGGCCGGGCCCGGGCGGGTTGTGCACGCTGAGCTGTCTCGATGAGATCGGCGCCGAGATCCGGCTCAGGGCCCGGCTCACCAATCTTGCCAATGAAAACATGAATTCCGCCGAAGGGGACCCGGTACCCGTATTCAATTGAGCCGGCGTCGGGGCCCCATTTTGCATCGTCGATGTAGAGCTTGCCGCGACGACTCTTGGTCATCCGGCCCACAGCGTATCCCTTGAGCCCTTCGAAGCTGCCCTTCAAGAACTCAAATCCACCGTGCGCCAGCCCCACGGTGGGCGCCAACTGTCGTGGAATTGTCACGGCAGATGTCCTCGAGCTAGGACTTAATCGTGGAGCCATCGCAGCTAGGAAGCTTGAAGGGGTTAAGTGGGACAAGGAACACGAGGGTTTATACTGGTTCGGCCCCTTACGGTGAAGGTAAAAGCCTACGTCCAGTTTGAGGTGGTATTGATTAGGGTTTCGATGACCAGGGAGCTTAACTGCTATGCCTGGCTCTCGATGAAATCTTTCTTGTCCCCAAACCGCTGCCGGGTCGTCCCTTTATATAGAGAGGTTGACGCCCAGCGGCTCTCAGAGTCCCGGCCGGCTCATAAGAGTGTCCGGCTCGGACTCTCGACTATTCTTGCCTTACACTACAAGTTCTACCAGAATAATGATTGTAACTACGGGCCTTAAGCCATATCCGGGTCTTAAGCCCATCTTTGGCCCACCGTCTTCAAGCTTGTCGCCGGGCTTCTGGCAATGACCATTATGAGTAACCCGGCCCCTCCTGGCGGGTGACTCTAAGGTCTATATCCTCAACAAACACCGATGAACACTGAAACCCTAATGACAGATCTATGGCGGAAGGAAAGAAGGATTACCGAAGCTGATGGAAGAGCAGAGAGGCGCCGCGATTCTCTGGTGCGTTGAGGGTGATGCAGCGGCCGGAGTTGAGGCAGAAGCGAAGGTCGACGGTGGCGGTGGAGCTCCAAAGGTCGGGCAGCGCAAGGAAGAGGACGAGGTGAAGAGATACGGGGGGGAATGGAAAGACCCCCTGGCCCTATTTATAAGGGCAGAAAGATAAGCGTTAGGCGCGAAAATCAAGGAGCCTAATTTTTGGATATGAGGCGGAGCTGTCGCCTCGATTGTCGGAGGCTCGTTAATGACAGGTGACGTCACGGCGGCTTACCATGATCCTAGAAGATGATGTCACGGCGGTTTACAAGATTGTGTGAAGATGTTGAAGAAGAAATTTTCTTAAGTATTGAGGATTGACATGAACCAGTTCAAATCAATCTGGGGCCTAATGTTGGGGATATTACCACTGGGCGTAAACCGGCCAGGAGAGGCCGGGTTAACCCCATAAGTAGTTCATCTGTATCTGAAGTCCATGAAGACAGACGGTGACGCTTCATGAAGGCCCAGGGCCCAAAACCGGTTTAAGGCCTGTAGACATAAACCGGCATTGATATGTAAACTTGTGTTGTAAGATAGAAGTAACAGAGACCGAGCCGGACACGATTAAGAGCCGGCCTCGGGATTCTGTAAACCGGCGGGCGTCAACCCATGTATATAAGGGGACGACCCGGCGGCGGTTCACGGACAACAGACAACAACTCGAGACTCAGGCAAATTGTATTCGCTCCCTGGTCATCGAAACCCCATCAATTCCATCACAACTAGACGTAGGCTTTTACCTTCATCGTAAGGGGCCGAACTAGTATAAAACTCTCTTGCGTCCCTTGTCCGCTTTAACCCCTTTAAGCTAACCCGTAGCGATGGCTCCACGACTAAGTCCTTTCTCTAGGACATCTGCCGTGACAAAACCACGACACTCGGTATGTTCAATCTCAACCTACCACGGACGGCATGGCCTAAATTTGTGAACATATAACGTCTGTTGCTACATTATCTATATATTTGCATCAAATCTTTGTTACATTATCTATGTTTAATTCTATATTTTTGTACTTTGCTTGCACCTATATATGGATATGTTCTATCAGTTACTCCCATATTTGCATCTTGCTCGGTTATTTCAATATATCTAATTTACGATCTTAATTTTCATTTCAAGCAGTACATCCCTTGCTTTGCAAGAACAGGAGTAGAAGGAAATCTTGGGCTTTACTTTGCTGATGACTCCCAGGATGTCATATTGACAATGCAACATGGATTTACAATGACGGTTAGCGTAAAACTTGATAAAGATGGTCACTCCTATTTTAATGTGGACCTTTGGAGAAAAATGTCTAAGTGTTATGAACTGAAAGCTGGCAATAAAATTCTAGTGCGTGCACCACAGCCTGGTCTAATTAACATGGATGTTTACTTCCCCAACGTCATCAGCCGATCAAAGTCTGATCAAGATTAGTGTCCTTTCAACTTTCTCCATGCTGTCATATTACTATTTGGGCAACCAATTGATCACTATTTAAGCAACCAATTGTGATATAATATTCTGACTCCGTTCCTAGGCAGTAACAAGTTCTGTTTACCAATTTATGTGCACTATATATTCTTCTGCCATGTTCTGAATAAATAATAGCTTTCCACCTTTTAAGTGGGATATGTTGGATGCATAGTGAACGATCTGTATGTTACTAAGCATACCAAATTTCACTTGAAGGACTTGAAGCATGTCATAAACTTTGTTGATAATCTGACAGAGATAGCACAACGTATGAACGCTGGATTTTGGATGGGATTAATTAGACCTATGGTGCACACACTGAAAAAGACCAATTGTGTGCACAAAGCGCTGGTAAAAAGTCTTATTTCAATGTTGATGCTCATAAACTATATATATCTTCAACGATATGTTACAATTTTTTTTTATCTACATGCCAACAAAAATTGCCCCCTGTAGCCGTTCCTGGATCGATTTCCCGGCGTGGTCGAATTACACTTGTGCCTGCTAATAACACCAAAGTGATTGCAAGGTACTGCATTTCCCGCAAAAATGGAACCATTCAAATTAAAAAGTTCTCACTTCTTGTGGCAATGCATCCATATTGGAAAATTGGAGACACTGTTCTACTCCTGCTCTACCAAGGCACAGGAGGGCTCTTCCTTTTCATTGACGAGATGCCGAGTCGCCGTGATCAAGCTGCTTCCAGTGGATAGTTGTGGTTGTTGGCCCTCAACCTCTTAAAATGTGCTAGTTGTTATTATATATGTTAAGTATGTAGATATGGACCGTATGGTTGTTGGCCCTTAGCCTCTTAAAATGTGATAGTTGTTACTATGTTAAGTATGTAGATATGGGCCATATGGTTGTCAAAACCGTGTTACGAAGATCCTCCTTTTGTCAAATAGTGTAACCACTATATATTATGTTACTCAAATGATGTTACCCAAGTTCATAAATTTTCATGGAAAGTATTAGTATCGTACACAGTTCATTGAGTTTAAGCGTGTGCCCGATGTCCAGAAGGCATTTACATATTAACTGTCCATATTGCAAATTCACACACATGTTCACATAAGGAAACATATGTGTAACATACTAATCATCGCACACGAGTACTCGCAGACGCATTGTGTGCGATACTCCTAGCCACCGCAAGCAACTAGTTTGCATTTTTCAAAGTTTTTTGTACACACAGAATCACACACGAAGTAACTGTATTGACCGTCCGTGTTGTAATTTCTCATCGCAAACAGTTCAACCAAGTCAGCTGTTTGCCACGTATCACACACATCTTGTTTACACGACTCGTTTGTGTTCTTTTGGCTCATCGCCAACAGTTCATCCATCTGAACTGTATGCTGCATATCACACACATCTTGTTAAGTTGAACCGTTTCTGTTGGGGATATAACTATTGAGTATAAACCGCCCAGGAGGGGCCGGGTTATACTCATAGTAATTTACCCGTATTGAAACCAATAAAGACATGGAAGATGGCGCTTTATGGAGGAGACTTAGTAAGAAGGACCAAAGCCCAAGGGCGGATTAGGGCCCATAGATGTAAACCACCATAAGGTGTTTAACTTGTATTGTAAGATAGGAAAGAGTAGATACCGAGCCGGACACGTTTATGAGCCGGCCGGGATTCTGTAAACCGACCGGGCGTCAACCTGTGTATATAAAGGGACGACCCGGCGGCGGTTTAGGAACAAGAAACAACAGATCGAGAGCCAGGTCAAGCGTATTTGCTCCCTGGTCATCGAAACCCTAGCAATACAACCTCAAACTGGACTAAGCCTTTACCTTCATCGCAAGGGGCCGAACCAGTATAAAATCCTCGTGTCCTTTGTCCTGATTAACCCCTTTAAGCTAATCTCATTGCGATGGCTCCACGACTAAGTCCTCACACTAGGACAACTGCCGTGACAATTCCACGATAGTTGGCGCCCACCGTGGGGCTATCGCACGATGGTTTCAGGTTCTTAGAGGGCAACTTCGAAGGGCTCAAGGGATAAGCTGTGGGCCGGATGACCAAGAGTCGTCGCGGCAAGCTCTACATCGACGACACAGGCTAGGGCCCCGAAGCTGGCTCAATCGAGTACGGGTACCGGGTCCCCTTTGGCGGAATTCACGTCTTCATTGGCAAGATGGGCGAACCGGGCCCTGAGCCGGACATCTGCACTGACATCATCGAGACGGCTCAGCGTGCAAGACCCGCCCGAGTTCAGCACGCCATGAAGCGTGCCTTCGTGGGATTCATTAACGGTGCGGAATCTCAGTCGGTATCTAACGGTGAGACGGTTGTCTATTCAGACGGCGTGTCATCCACGGTGAGACCGAGTCATTGTACCAAGTACAAGATGGCCGGCTTGGGGGTTGTTCTGACGACGACAGTATTCCGGACCCCCGCGAACCGCCAAACCGGGTCGCGATCTTCATGGCTGGTACGCAGCCCGTGCAACATTCTTCAACTGTGGCAGCATTAATTTCTGGATCAGCAGCGGCAACGGCAGCCGGGGCAGGAGGCCCTGCGCGCCTGCCGGCTCAACTCTTGTCTGGTTTACTAGACACCTTGATGACACTGCTGATGATGGAGGTCAACCCGGATAATCGAGATCAGCATAACGCGGAGGTCGCGAAGCTGTGAGATCAGATAGCTCAGGCCAAGGAGGACCTGGCGGCTGAGGACACCAGGATGGCAGCAGAACGGGTTACGTTGGATGCTCAAGCACATCGTATTCAGTCAGAGGCTTACGGGCTCATGCTAGATCAGAACGCTTCAAACGATGTCATGAGGAGAAGGCATCAGAGTCGTCTGCCCCCGGTTTACGAGGCGAGGAATCTCTTTAACACGCCCGGAGCAGGAACCAGTAACTCGCCGGTGGCAGACCGGGTTGAAGCGCCTGGGACGGGAGCGCCGGTTCAGCCGCGTGCCACAGACCCGCCTCGTCAGAACAATATCCCGCTGCAACACGTGCCAATGCCACCGGGTCATTACTCTAACCCTTTGGATAACATGATCGCTGCGGCGCCACGATTGGCGGCTCTCCCGATTGAAGGCGAGTCCCGATGGCGGTTGAAACACGGAGGGCTAGAGAGCTCCTTCAGACAGCTTTGGTTCAGCAGCAAGCTTATTCTTACAGCCGTGACATGATTCATTCTACCCCTCTCCCAAGCCGGAGTTATAGCAGGCATATCGATGAGTCGGCGGTGTCAAGCAGTGGACAGAATCATAACCCACCATGCGGACATAACCCGGCGGGTGGAGGTGCTGATGCTCAGAATATAGTGGATCAAGGTAGAGCACGTCGGGAGGCCAAGCTGGCGGCACAGTATGCGGCCCGTCAACCTACTCCGGTTCGTTCAACAACTTCGGTGGAGCCAGGTGTAACCTTTAAGAATTTGGGCGTGCCATGTTTAGTGCCGGCTCTACGTAATGAGCGTCTGCCCAAGGATTTCAAAGGTCCTCGCAAAGTGCCTAACTACACAGCCGATTACCTCCTGAGGCATGGATTGAGAGTTATGATATGGCCATGGAATTGTTGGATGTTAGCGAAGCTGCGTGTGCTAAGTATTTCCCCCTGATGTTGGAGGGGACGGCCCGTACTTGGTTAAAGGGGCTCCCTGCCAATTCCATTGGGTCATGGGCCGAGTTAAAGGCCCAGTTTATCCAGAATTTTAAAGACACATGCAAGCAGCCCATGCCAATTGTAGATTTAGCTGCCTGTGTCCAAGAAGAAGGTGAATCGACGACTCATTCAGTGCGCCGGGTTTCCACAATTCTGCACTCATCGGATCACATCAATGCCGACTCAGCACTCTTAATGTTGGAAAGCAATTGTCGTTTCACGCCCCTAAAGCAGAAATTGGGGCGGCTCAAGCGCCATTGCAATGACATGGGAACACTCATGGCGGCTCTGGTTAAGTATGCTGACTCTGATGGTACCAAGGACCCCGAGTCTGATGACGAAAAGCCGGGAAAGGGAAAGAAGAGCAGCAACACCAAGGGGCAGCAGCATAACCCGGCAAACCAGGGAGGCAACGGTAAGCGCAAGGCTGATAATAGTTTTTGACTTTGTGGCTAACACCAATGCACAGAATAATGGTCAGCGTCGTAAGGGTAAACCGCCCCCGCAGACTGGAGGGTCAGGCATCAATCTTGAGCAGCTGTTAAATCAGCCCTGCAAGACACGGGACGCGAGAGAGGCCGTCTGGGCACCTCTGGAAGGATTGCTTCAGTATGAAGGAGTTCAAAAATTCGAATCTTTTCCAAGACATCCATGGGCCGGGTGGCGGTTCAGGATCCGGTTTCCATGGGCCGGGTGGCGGTTCAGGATCCGGTTTCCATGGGCCGGGTTACGGCGGAGGCGGCTCTAGCTCAGGGTTCCAAGGAAATCAAGGCAGTCATGGCAACTAAGGTGGTTACAATCAGCAGAATAATCAGGGGAGTCAACAGCAGCAATAGTCGGGTTATCAGAGCAACCCGAAGCAGCTGAATAGTGGACAGTATCATGTCTTCACCACTAGCTTATGCAAGCGTGACCAGAAGCTTCATAAGAGGGCAGTGAGCTTCGTTGAACCGGTAGTTCCCCGTTATTTACGCTGGTCTGAGCAGCCCATCGTATGGAGTCGGGAGGATCAACCGCCCCGGGTTGATAATCCGGGTCACCTGGCATTGGTGGTGGCACCTCAGGTTGGAGGGTATAACTTCACCAAGGTACACATGGATGGAGGGAGCAGCATCAATATTCTCTATTATGAGACTTTTCGTCGCATGGGGTTGACAGATAAAAATCTTAAACCGTCGAACACTATTTTCCATGGCGTGGTGCCTGGTAAGTCGGCATACCCAGTTGGTAAGATAGCTCTGGAAGTTGCTTTTGGAGATGATCATGACTCTAGATCAGAGACCTTGACCTTTGAAGTGGTGAAAATCAAGAGCCCTTATCATGCTCTATTTGGATGGCCGGCTTATGCTAAGTTCATGGCCAGACCCTGTTATGTTTATATGTAGCTCAAGATGCTGGGTCATAAGGGGAATGGGAGCCGAAAGATAGCTTTGGAGTGTGAAGAGGGCGATGCAGCTTATGCCGAGTCAGTTTGTGCAACAGAGGAGTTAAAGTTTTATAAGGACAATGTTGATCCGGCGGATATGACTTCTTTGAAAAAGCCAACTACGGAGCATGATCCGGCCTTGAAGTTTAAATCGGCTGATGAGACTAAGCTAGTTGATTTCGTTCCTGGCGATTCATCCAAGCAGTTTAGCATCAGCGCTAATCTGGATCCGAAATAGGAAAGCGCGCTCATCGAGTTCATCCGTGAGAACCGGGACATCTTTGCATGGAAACCTTCTGACATGCCAGGTGTACTGAGGGAACTCGCTGAGCACACTCTCAATATTGATCCTAAGTTTAAACCGGTCAAGCAGTTTCTTCGTCGTTTCAATGAAGAAAGGCGCAAGGCCATTGGTGAAAAGGTAGCCCGGCTTCTGGCGGCTGGGTTTATTGTTGAAGTTTTTCATCCTGGGTGGTTAGCTAACCCGGTGCTGGTACTTAAGAAGAATGGCACTTGGCGTATGTGTGTGGACTACATGGATTTAAACAAGGCTTGTCTAGCTGATCCTTTTGCTCTCCCTCGTATTGATCAGATTATTGATGCTACGGCGGGTTGTGAGCGTTTGAGTTTTTTGGATGCTTATTCTGGTTATCATCAGATCAAGATGGCAATTAAGGACCAGGAGAAGACAGCTTTTATAACTCCCTTTGGAGCCTTCTGCTATGTGTCTATGCCTTTTGGGCTCAAGAGTGCCCAGGCGACTTATCAGCGATGTGTGCAGAATTGTCTTCATAATCAGATTGGGCACAATGTTCTTGCTTATGTGGATGATATTGTGGTGAAGTCCAGGAAGAAGGAGACGTTGATAGATGATTTGAAGGAAACCTTTGATAATCTCCGGTTTTATAAGATGGTGCTTAACCAGGCCAAGTGTGTCTTTGGTGTACCGGCACGCAAGCTCTTGGGCTTTCTAGTGTCTAACAGGGGCATTGAAGCTAATCCGGAGAAGATCAAAGCCATTACTTCTCTGGCTAAACCGGCATGTATCAATGACGTTCAATGACTGGCGGGTCGTATTGCGACGCTAAGCCGGTTCATAAGTCGTTTAGGAGAGAAGGCTATCCCTCTCTATCAGATGATGAAAAAGACGGACAACTTTGTCTGGAGTGATGCTGCTAATGCAGCGTTGGAGGACTAGAAGAAGCAGTTAGCCGAGCCACCTGTTCTTGCTGCCCCTGTTGATAAAGAGCCATTGTTGTTATATGTGGCTGCCAATGACCGGGCTGTCAGCGTGGCTATTGTGATGGAGCGAAAGGAGGCATGCAAGGAATATCCGGTTCAACGGCCGGTTTATTATATCAGTGAGGTGCTTATTGAGTCCAAGCAGAGATACCCACATTGGCAGAAGCTTGTGTATGGAGTTTTCATGGCCAGCCAGAAGCTTAAGCAATATTTTCAGGGTCATCCCATCACTTTGGTCAGTTCTGCTCCGTTGGGGGATATTATTCAGAACAGAGAAGCCACAGGTCGGATAGCCAAGTGGGCCATTGAACTTGGACCTCATGGTTTTAAGTATATGCCTCGCACGGCCATCAAGTCTCAAGCGCTGGTGGATTTCATCAATGACTGGACAGAGCTACAGATGACCGAGGAAAAGCCGGATAACACGTATTGGACTATTCACTTTGATGGGTCCAGGCAATTGGAGGGCTCGGGGGCTGGAGTTGTGCTAGCTTCCCCTCGAGGTGATAAATTTTGTTAAGTTCTCCGTTTGATGTTCCCTTGCACTAACAATGCAGCTGAATATGAGGCTTTACTCCACGGTCTTCGGATGGCTAAGGAGATGAACTTAAGCCGGGTAAGGTGCTTTGGTGACTCAGATTTGGTGGCTCAACAAGTCTCTGGTACTTGGGATTCCAAGGATCCACTTATGGCGGCTTATCGACGAGAGGTGGACGTTATTGCTGGTCACTTTAAGGGTTATCAAGTTGAGCATGTTGATCGGCAAAAGAATGAAGCGGCTGATGCCCTAAGTCGGTTGGGTTCTCAACGTAAACTGGTGCCGCCTAATGTCTTTCTTGACGTTTTGCATAACCCGTCGGTCAAGTTACCTACAGAGGAGGATTTGGCTATTCCTGACCCGGAAGCTCAGTTGGTGGCGGCTCTTCATGTTATCTCTGATTGGACAGTTCCATATTTGGCATATATGACCCGGGGCGAGTTACCTGAGGATGAAACTTTGGCCAGGCAGATAACCCGGCGGTCCAAGTCAATGACTATTGTCAATGGGGAGTTACATCATTGCAGTGTCACAGGGGCGTTTCAGCGTTGCGTTTCTCCTGAAGAAGGCTGTGAGATTCTGCGTGAGATCCACAAAGGAGATTGTGGTCATCATGCCGGTTCAAAATCTCTAGTAGCCAAGGCTTTTCGTCACGGTTTCTATTGGCTGACGGCTCATGCTGATACTGAGGACTTGGTCAGAAAATGTGACAGTTGTCAGAAGTTTTCACGTCGAGCTCATGTTCCGGCTCAGGAGTTGAGGATGATTCCAATCACTTGGCCGTTTGAAACTTGGGGGCTTGATATGGTTGGACCTTTTAAGAGGTCCAAGGATAAGAAGATCCACCTTTTGGTGGCGGTTGATAAGTTCACTAAGTGGGTAGAGGCAGAGCCAGTCAGTAAGTGTGATGCAGCAACGGCAGTTCAATTCATGAAGAAGGTGATCTTCCGTTTTGTCTTTCCACACAACATTATAACAAACAATGGCACTAACCTCTCCAAAGGTGCTATGAAAGACTTTTGTCAACGTGAGCATATCCAGCTTGATGTGTCGTCAGTGGCTCACCCCGAATCAAATGGTCAAGCTGAGAGAGCCAATCAAGAGATCCTGAGAGGCATCAAGCCCCAGCTTATGGTTCCTTTAAAGAGGACGCCGAGTTGTTGGGTGGAGGAGTTACCTTCCATGTTATGGAGCATTAATACCACCCCCAACAGGTCTACAGGTTACACGCCTTTCTTCATGGTTTACGGAGCAGAGGCAGTTCTCCCTAGTGACATCCGTCATGACTCACCTCGGGTGGCGGCTTATGTTGAAGCGGACAATGAACAAGCACGTCAGGAAGCACTGGACTTTTTGGATGAGAAGCGTGACATCGCAGCGGCTCGTTCGGCGATTTATCAGCAAGATCTGCGCCGTTACCACAGTCGCCGGGTTAAAACCAGAAGTTTTCAAGAAGGCGATCTAGTGCTCCGGCTTATCCAGGATCAAACTGATATGGACAAGTTATCCCCACCTTGGGAAGGACCTTTTGTGGTTAGTAAGAATCTCAACAATGGGTCCTACTACCTTATCGATGTTCGAGAGCACAAAGACTCACGTAAGTCGGAGGAGCAGACCCACCGGCCGTGGAATATTGCTCATCTTTGGCCCTACTATACCTGAGCCACTGGCTTTTTTGATGTACATATTTTGACAATGTATATATTATGATCAATATAATAAACCGGCATCCCTGCTAAAGCAGGGCCTCTGTCGTTTTTTCTTAATGAGTTTTTGGTTACTTGGGGGCCTCTGCTTTATAGAGCAAAGTTATGATTACCCTTTGATTCGGCTTATGGGCCACAAAAAAAACTTGGGGGCTTGCTACCCAGGTTAAAGGGACCAAAGAGAGTCTGTTGCAAAAGCACAACACAAACATAGGTACCCATTGAGCACAGCACAGAAATACTGCTTGGGGGCTCTTTCGTTCTAAAGAACAAGAGTTGCTATAACCCTTGTGACAGGCTTAAAAGCCAGGCTTGGAAGCCAGGTGTATTCACCTAAAACCCCGGGTTATCCTACCTTTTTAAGTAAGCCACTCCGCCCAGGTATTCCTGGAATGTGTCACATCCTAGCTAGTTCATGCATTAGAGTGTTGCATCATGTCTACTTTTCACAGAAACTTGAAATGGGGATGCCAGAAACCCCCAGCACCCCCCTGAACACAACTAGGGTTTACTAAAATCCTTTTCAATGAACCTGAAATGCCCTCCATAAATGTTCACCATCTTTGGTCCTGGCTAAAACCTCTGCCAAAAATGGTTTCATATTTTTGGAGGCCATTTTGGATTTTTGCACCAAGCCATAAGTATTTGCATTTGGGCAATTTAAATCCTATAAATATTTTAAAATGCCCAAATAATCTTGAAGGTATTTTTAGGCTGTTGAGAACATTTTCAAATGTGCCTCTGAATATTTTCAGGTTTTTCCTAAATGGAATAGTATTTCTACTATTTCAAAACACAGAACAGAAACAAATAAAAAGAAAAACAGAAAGCAGAGAAGGAACTTACCTGGCAGCCCACCTGGCAGCCCAGCACTGTGCTGGCCCATGGCCAGTCAGCTGCTTGCTCCCGCCAGAGCAGGCACAGAGGTGACGCCGGCGTGCGCGAGCTCGCCATGGCGCCACCTGCTTGCCGCCTCGCCCGTGGACGAGCTGGACGACCTCCACGTCGCGCCCCCGAGCCCCTGGACACCCCCATTCGCCCCCATCGCCTCTCCCTCGCTCTCTCTCGCCATGGCCGAAGGAGCCGCTGCCACCTCGCCGGCCTAGCCGTAGCCACCGCCGTCCTCGCGCCGCCCCACCATGTCCAGCAGCTCCGCCGTCGCCTTCCCCTTCGAGCAAGTCGAGCCACGAGCGCTCGCTTGCCCCGAAGCCACTGCTTCAACCTCACCTTCACCGCCCACCGCCGGAGATCCCCTTCGCCGTCACCGCCGCAGCAGTTCGTCCCCGACAGCGCCACCTAGCTCATCGCCTCTGCCGTGAGCTTCTGCCCCTTCCCCATCCTCTCATTCTTGATGCCGCCCTTTGCGTCGACCGTAACCAGCAGCACCGCACACGCCGCCGCACGAGCTCGTCGCCGACGAGGCTCCGGCCATCCAACGGTCGCACCACCATGGCCGTTAGCTTCACTGCATCGCCAGGAGCCCGTAGCACCATCGCACGCCCCTTGCCGTGCTCTCCAGCGACGGGTTCGACTACACCCGTACCCCGGCAGCCGCACAGCTCGTCGCCGGCGTCGATTCCGGCGACCCCGAGCTCCACCACCACCACCAGTCGATGCGGCTCGTTCCCAGCTGCGTGTAGATGCTCTCCGCCGCCCATTTGATCGCCGGAGCACGGATCCCGCACCCTACCGCCGCGTCTGGACGTCGCCAGCGGCTAAACGCCGGCGAGTCAGCGTGGTTTGACCACGGGTTTGACTCCCCAGAGTCACTGACAAGTGGGGCCCGCCTGCTAATTAATCTGGGTTAGATTTAAGTTAATCCTAATTAGTTAATTATCTAACAGTGACACTGACACAGGGGACCCACACGTCAGGTTTGACCTGGACGACCCCGTTGACCGCTGACGTCATCATGACACACTGCTGACGTAATAAGTAACTTAATTACTGGAATTATTCTTATACAGGAAATTCCAGAAATTATCACAAACTTCAAAAAATCATAGAAAATAATCTATAGCTCAGAATGAAAAGATTTATATATGAAAAATGATCAGAAAAATCCATTCTATCCATCTGTACTGGTTTCATGCATGTTTAAGCAAATTAACCTACTGTTTAATGCAGAACAAGATAAAGCACTAACATGGGCCATTTATGAACTTGGAATTTGAATCTTTGATTCAAAATAGTCCAAACCCATCTGGTCTTAGTTGCATTAGCCCAATACATCCATTTTGCCATGTCTCATGCATGCATCATATTGTTGCACTTGCTTGGTGTTGATTGTGCTTCGATGTGTTCATTGTGGTAGGTCCTGCCTCCGAGGATATTCACGAGTATCCAACTGAAGGGCAGTATCCCACCACCACTCCGTCAGGCAAGCAACCCATTGATCATTTCGATACAAACCCATCTTCTCGCTTCTGCTCTCATTTACTGCATTAAGACAACGCGATTCAAACTGCTGTGTGTTGCGGTAGTTGAACCCACTTTCCTTTGCATGACCTGTCATTGCCACAGTAACTAGATGAAACCCACTAGCATGTGTAGGAGTTGATTGAGCCATGTTGTGTTCCTACAATGCTATGCTTGCTACGCTTAGAGTCGTGTCAGGTCTGGCTCATCAGGGTGATGAACTAGAGTGAAAGCGTGTGTCGGTAATGAGAGTGAGGTGTTGAATACGATTTGGTAAAGGTATCGATGGGAGGCCATGTAGGAGTACATGGTGGGTTGTTTCATTGAGACCGTCCCTAAGAACTGAGATCTGTATGCGTGATTTAAGATTCAGCTACTACCACGCATTGGGCCCGAAACCAATGGACCCCCTCGGCTTCTTAATCACCCTTGTCCTCTGTCCAGGAGTTGCACGTAGTTTCTGGTGTTTGTAGTAAGCTGGAGGCCGTGGACAGCGCTGACCAAGGGGTGGGCTGTGATGCGGTAGGCTCGTGGCACGGTGTACCGAGTCGCCCGTTTGGTGTCCGGGAACCCTGCACACATCGTTTGGGGCCGTATGTGGAAACCTCGGCCGGACTCCCTGCGGATGGAACCTGAATAGGCGATAAACCTGGACTAGAGACTTGAGTGTTTAGGTAGGCTGTGGCCGACACCCACGTTGGGCTTCCGCTTGAAGGTTGCCGAGTACATGTCGTGTAGCGACGGTAAGTGGTGAGAGCGTGTGTGACGAAGTACACCCCTGCAGGGTATAAAACTATTCGAATAGCCGCGTCCGCGGTAAGGACTACTTGGTCGCTTATGCAGTTCATAGACAAGTAAATGGATACTACTAAAAGCCTCAAGATAAGTGTGAGTACCGCGGATGGCCCTCTCGTGGGATGACGAGGGAGGATCCACGGTGGAGTATTGAAATGGTGATTAGTGGACTCGTGTGCGAAAACTATTTTACAAGTGGTGTCTCGTAGGATAGCTTAGCCAAGAGTCAAAGCTAGCTTGCTGCAATAACTCCACTACCTTCTTGAGAATGAACATGTATAGTAGGATATGTTGTAAGACTTGCTGAGTACCTTTGTACTCATGTTGCTTCAATTACTGTTTTCAGACGACAACACCGCCCCTTCCGATGGGTTCTATGTAGAACTCGACGACGACGAGTGACTTGCCACCCAGGTGGTGATCTAGGCTTGTGAAGGGCCTACGTAGATAGACAAGCTTCGTCAAGCCTTCTTTCTTTCTAGTGTCTGTACCCAGACAAGTTGCTTCCGCATGTGTTTGTATGATTGTATGACTTGAGTGCCGGGTCATGTGACCCCTATCTATATGAACAAGTTATGTAAGGCTCTCTCGAGCCCTTTAAATAAAGTACTTTGAGTTGTAGAGTTTTGTTGTGATGCCATGTTGTATTTGCACATATCGAGCATATTGTGTGTATGATTGAAATGCTTGGTATGTGTGGGATCCGACAATCTAGTTGTTTATCCTTGGCAGCCTCTCTTATGGGGAAATGTAGTCTAGTGCCTCCTTGAGCCATAGTAGTCCGCTACAGCCCGGTTCACCGGAGTCCTGCTAGCCCAGCACTACTGCTTTGGACACTTGACTGGCCGGCATGTGTTTCATATCGTTCCTGTGTCTGTCCCTTCGGGGAAATGTCACGCGGTGACATCCGGAGTCCTGCCTAGCCTGCTACAGCCCGGGTTCCCGGAGTCCTGCTAGCCCAGTGCTACAGCCCGGATTCACACGCTGCTGACCGACACGTTCGATGTTGATTCATGTATGCCTGTCCCCATACGTTAGTGCCGCTTTGGGTTCACGACTAGCCATGTCGGCCCGGGTTCTCTGTCATATGGATGCTAGCGACATTGTCATATACGTGAGCCAAAAGGCGCAAACGGTCCCGGGCCATGGTAAGGCGACACCCGTGGGAGTACCGTGCGTGAGGCTGCAATGTGATATGAGGTGTTACAGGCTAGATCGGTGTGACTTAGAATCGGGGTCCTGACAGAATGACCCGCCGAACATTTGACAAGTCAATCTTATGCAGACCCTAAACTTGTCAAAGTTAAAACGACAATTGGTTATGTGAGGTCCATCTTATAAGGTTTGTAAAACGGTTTAACTCAGTGGCCTGGCAGCCCGTGAAAAGCCTCGATATTTTGGCCTGGCAGCCCATGAAAAGCCTCATTTTTTGCTTGTTTTTATTTGACAAATTTGTTGAGGTTTATCGAATGAAGCTTATTAAGTTTTATTATCACAATTCGCCGATATTTATTAACCCGGCTTGGCTGTCAATTATAAGTTGTGAGTACATGATAAGTTAATATCTGGTGTTTATTGACCCGGCCTGGCTTTTGGCTATACGTCGCCAGTATGAGATAAAATAAATCCGGTGTTTATTAACCCAGCCTGGTTTTGTTCATAAGCCAACAATCTATGATAAATTACCAGTGCTCAAAATTAGGGTTATCACCCTCATTGTATTGACTTGGTAAACCAACAGTGTGATAAAATATCACAGGTATGATATATTTTCAATTATATATGGTTATTCTTAAGTCCAGCCTTGGTTATAAACTATGTTATTGGGCAGGATAACCCGTCTAGCGGTAAACCGCCAGGACACTTTTTATCTGTTATATGCAGGAGCAGATTCCATAATGCTAAATATCATGAGCAGACGTAGCATATCTTAACATGGCGGATTAGCAGTGTCATGCAAAGTAAATATGCACGATGGCATAGCAGATCAAGAGTTTCAACTAGCCTATTACAAGGCGTTTTGATGCCAAGAATAATTGTTCTCAACAAGTCTTGCAGAATGCAGAAGCTAAACCGGCCCCCGGTTTATGAATCTTCGCCGGGCTGACTTGAAGGTTCCGGATAATCCTGCGCCGGTTCATCTTCCTCTTCTCTATCTAGTGGCTGGAAGTCAATGGTAGTCCAATCGATCCAAGTTAAGGCTTTGAATATAGCTTCATCACTTATAAGTGGGGAGGGATCAACATCAGGGGCATAGGTATGCTTACGGATTGGAGGAATAAGAGTTGGAGCATCATAGGTTGGCGCATTAACTCTCTTGTTGTTGGCATCATAAATCGACTGATAATGAGAAAGATCGGTCTCTTCAGCCAATTTGCTAGCCAATGGGCGCATTTCCTTCGTCAAGGCTCTGAGGTCTTCATTATCAAAGTCTGACCCGTCATCCTTTATCTAGGATAACCGTTTCCCACATCATCCGGATCAAGATCAGGTATCCATGCTTTGGCCTGAGTTAGTGCGGTAAGAGCACCTGCCCTTGCAGCTGATCTCTTTAGCTCTTCAAACTGGGCAGGCATCATCGACAGCCTCTCTAATGTTTCCTTGATCAAAGTTGGGGGCGGCTTGTTATTAGAAGCTGTGCAGATGATCCGTTGTGCACCGGTATATAATTTCTCTATAAGGGTATGGGCAGCCTTCAGTTTCTTTCGCATATCGGAGCCAAGATGAGCAATGCGAGATCCTGCATCATCACAAACATCAGTAAACTGATAGTTTATGGGATAATACATGTTTAAAGATTATGAAGAAGTTATTTACCAAAAATGGCAGCAGTCATAGCATTTATTTGCTGTTTCAAGCCACTTAGCTCCTCTGCCACCGGATTAAGGGCTACTTTAGCGTCATCAGCCCTCTTTAGTAGAGTTGTTTTTTCTGCATCCCAGCCTGCCCGCTCGCTCTTGAAGCTCTCCTTCAGTTTTTCCATGGCTGCTAAAGCACTGGCCAGCTCTTCCTTGGCTTTGGCAGTTTCTGCTTGTTGAGATTTGATATTTTCTTAAATGTCGGCGATTTGGGATTCTTTTTTGCTAAGCTCAGCCTGCAAGAGACATGCAATTTATGAGTTGGCAGTGTATATTTGAAGTCCCAAGCACATAACAAGTCATACACTTGGCACTTGGGGGCTAATGTCTATTGCTTCTTATAAAAAAATTACAAGTCCCAAGCTCAATACAAATATTATTCTTGGCACTTGGGGGCTAATGCATATTTGCTCAAGTTCAAACTATGGATTTTTTTCCTCCATCAATCAGCTTGGTGGCCAATCGGTTTACAAAGGTGTTCAACAAGAATGTTGAACCTTATAGCATAAAACTCCTGGCTCATCTTGAAAAGATAAACCGACCCTTGGGGGCTACACAGGTGAAATTGAAGAATTATTATTCTAAAGTCCCGGTTCATCTTCAAAAGATAAACCGGACCTTGGGGGCTACACAGGCAAAATTGAAGTATGGTTATTTTACAAAGTCCCGGTTTATATTGGTATTATAAACCGGCCCTTGGGGGCTACTGGAGTTGATATTCTAAACCGATCATAAGGGAAGAAAACTTATGCAGAGTTAACAACATTTACCTCATATCGATCCTTCATCATGTTCATTAAACCGGCTTCATAGTCACGGCTTGTGTACAAACGGTTTAAAAACCCAGGATGGATTTCTTGGGCACTGAGGTGGGCATAGCTTTCCAAATCCGCTTTCCACTTGCCCTTGTCAACAGTAGATATTTCTTCCTTCGCACTATGTTTCGACAGAGCAATGGGGTTGCCAGGGGATGTGTAACCAAAGCGAGTAACTACAACATCGTCAGTCTTGTCATCAGCAGCTTTAGCTGGGCTTGGCGGGTTATTAGCATGACCCGTCAGATCAATTTCCATCTGTTCAACAACGGTTTCATGATCTTGCGGTGGCGGATCATCAAGAGTAGCTTCATCATTTGGGTTAGAAGGTTCTGGGGTCTTCTCCGGTTCAGATGGATTGGGGTCAACAACCGGATTATTCAGCTTGGCATTTTTGCTGGGTCTGGCTTTGGCTCTGAAAGAAACACAAATAAAAGGTTAGTATAATAATCAAGCATAAGGATATGAGGGGTTAGTTAAATATGCTCACCCAGGAACAGTTTTAAGAGTTGGGATTTGTGTCCTTGTGGACTCGCCAGAGGACGAATGAGAAGTTCCCTAATAGTTGGAATCAATCGGATTAAGAGGTTGTCGTAAATAACCCGCCTTGGGATAAGATGTGTCAGAAATATAAGAGACCTCTGGGCGGTGTTTACGAACCGGTGTGTTCGGTATACCGGAGGAAGTAACCACCTTGCCACTATGCCGGGTTGTGCGGCGAGCTTCGTGTTGCTGTTTCTTCAAAAGAAAGTTTGGATCCAAGTAAGCTAGAGGGTGTGAAAATCTTACTTTCCGGTTTGTTTGACGGGTTTTCTGCGTTGGCAGAGGATCTGAGCCGAAGGAAAGAATAATTACCTCTACGTCACCAGCATGGCTAGCCTCAGCATCATCCTGATAATGATCATTGTCAATGAGGTGTGCGAAAAAGGAGCCAAGAGAATCAAGTTTTACCTCTGACTCCGGGTTATCAAGGTCATCATCGATGTTCAACTCGGTGGATTCGGCGGTTTTCTTCTTGGCAGGCTTTTTCATGACCTTGGTCTTGGGGCGAGTTGTTTTGGCCGGTTTATCTTGTGGCTTCCTCTTCCAGAATGGATCATCACCCTGTTAAAGATTGACAAAAGTTATAAGGGAGTATTAAACAGATCGGATTGAAACAGGGGTTAGGCAATTCTTACAGCTGGCGGTTTATTTGAAACGCAGAAAGGACTAAGCCCTGTTTTACTGCAGTCGGCCACCGGTTCATCTAGCATCTTCTTGACAGCTCTAGTAATTTCAGCGTCAGTTAGCTGAATATCAATGTGCCGTTGAGGGTATTTCACGTCCCCTGTGTACTCACACATTAAACCGGGACGACGGCTTAAAGGCAAAATGCTCCAAGATACCCAGCAACAAACAAAATCAATGCATGTCAAACCGTTTGCCACAAAGGCTCTGAGCTTCGAAAGCTGTGGGGCATATTTGGCTCGTTCCTTTGCACTGAGTCTTTGGGGGAGTGGATGTGTACCGGCAAGCCGGTGAGCACGATAACCCGACAGAGGGTTCTCGCTAGCTGGAGATGTATCTTGGCAATAAAACCAAGTTTGATTCCAATCTTTGGGGTGGCTATGATGCTTAGCATGAGGGAAGCTGACATCTTTTCTTTTCTGAATTGACACCCCGCCAAGTTCAGTATTGGGCCCGTCTGTAAACTCGATACGGCGGTTTAAGTAGAAGAAATCTCCGAACAATTCGACTGTGGGCTCATCTTGTAGGTAAGCTTCACAAAACACTTGAAAGTTGCAAATATTGGACAAGGAATTAGGTCCAATATCTTGAGGATGAAGTTGGAAGAAATGAAGCACGTCACGGAATTTTTTTGATCCGGGAGGGCTGAACCCTCGACTCAGATGATCAACAAAAACAACCACTTCCCCATCTTTGGGTTCAGGTGGATTTTCTAGACCAGGGCCTCTCCAATGGATGTCATCCTTTTTTGCTAAAGCGCCAGTTGCAACACATCTGTTCAGCTCTTCTTCTGTAACCCGGGACGGAACCCAGTTGCAGGAATAAAACGACTTTGGCCATTTATTAGACAACCTGAAGGAAGGTTTGTGCTGGTTTAAGATTCATGATCAAACCGCTAAAGGTTAAAAGGCAGAAAGTATTCAAACATGCAAGTGTGATAAACTGGAGATTGACGCTATCAAGTTGCAGAGATGAGCAATTGGCGGTTTAAGAGGGGACTAATGGTACATGGCAAGTTATTATTTTCTGAAGATAAACCGCCTACACAGACATTGAAAGTATAGATCTGAAGTCGAAAAATGACTAAGTGATGAAAAACAGGTTTCATAGATTCATATTGCAATTTCGGATCTACTGCGTGTCAGAAAATGAAAATATATTCAGGCCTAAAATATGGGTACCTGAATAGTTTAAAGGTCCAGATTGATTTTTCTACACAAAAGAGATGATTTGATGATAAAAGAAGGACTATTGCTACTACCGCATAGGAATGTATCAAGTTTTGAATCCGCCATTTATGCTACCGTGAAGAACAGACGAAGAACAGCGCCGAACCTCCATGAGTTCGGGTGAACCCTAACAAGATCTACGGAGGGGAGGAGGAAGAACTCACTGAGGCTAGTAAATGACGGAGGCGCGCGAGTGGAGTCTTGTCCGAACAGGGTGATGCAGCGGCCAACGTTGAGGCGGAAGCTTGACAGCGGTGGCGAAGCTCGAGCGCTAGGGCGTCGCGAGGAAGACGATGAGACGACGAGGCACGGGGGGAAAAAGTGAAAGGGACCCTCGGCCCTATTTATAAGGTGAATGGATAAGTGGCATGCGCGGGAATCGAGGAGGTCAAAAACGGAGCTGTAGACATGCAGACGCCTCAATTTTCGGAGATTCATTAAAGAAAAGGAGATATATTAAAAGATTTTGGCTCTGTGTAAAGTTAATGGCAGGTGACGTCACGGCGGATTATCATGATTCCAGAAGATGACATCATGGCGAGTTATAAGTTTCGCGTAGGTAATGAAGGATGGATTTTTCTAAGTGTTGAAGATTGCTGTGAACAAGTTCAAATCAACCTGGGGCCTAATGTTGGGGATATAACTATTGAGTATAAACCGCCCAGGAGGGGCCGGTTTATACTTGCTACCTCTAGAGCACTGCGTTGGTTTTCCCTTGAAGAGGAAAGGGTGATGCAGCAAAGTAGCGTAAGTATTTCCCTCAGTTTTTGAGAACCAAGGTATCAATCCAGTAGGAGGCCACGCACGAGTCCCTCGCACCTACACAAACAAATAAATCCTTGCAACCAACGCGGTAAGGGGTTGTCAATCCCTACACGGTCACTTACGAGTGAGATCTGATAGATATGGTAAGATAATATTTTTGGTATTTTTATGATAAAGATGCAAAGTAAAATAAAAGGCAATAAAAATAACTAAGTGTTGGAAGATTAATATGATGGAAAATAGACCCGGGGGCCATAGGTTTCACTAGTGGCTTCTCTCGAGAGCATAAGTATTTACGGTGGGTGAACAAATTACTGTTGAGCAATTGACAGAATTGAGCATAGTTATGAGAATATCTAGGTATGATCATGTATATAGGCATCACGTCCGAGACAAGTAGACCGACTCCTGCCTGCATCTACTACTATTACTCCACACATCGACCGCTATCCAGCATGCATCTAGAGTATTAAGTTCATAAGAACAGAGTAACGCTTTAAGCAAGATGACATGATGTAGAGGGATAAACTCATGCAATATGATATAAACCCCATCTTGTTATCCTCGATGGCAACAATACAATACGTGCCTTGCTGCCCCTACTGTCACTGGGAAAGGACACCGCAAGATTGAACCCAAAGCTAAGCACTTCTCCCATTGCAAGAAAGATCAATCTAGTAGGCCAAACCAAACTGATAATTCGAAGAGACTTGCAAAGATAACCAATCATACATAAAAGAATTCAGCGAAGATTCAAATATTGTTCATAGATAAACTTGATCATAAACCCACAATTCATCGGTCTCAACAAACACACCGTAAAAGAAGATTACATCAAATAGATCTCCACGAGAGAGGGGGAGAACATTGTATTGAGATCCAAAAAGAGAGAAGAAGCCATCTAGCTAATAACTATGGACCCGAAGGTCTGAGGTAAACTACTCACACATCATCGGAGAGGCTATGGTGTTGATGTAGAAGCCCTCCGTGATCGATGCCCCCTCCGGTGGAGCTCCGGAACAGGCCCCAAGATGGGATCTCACGGGTACAGAAGGTTGCGGCGGTGGAATTAGGTTTTTGGCTCCGTATCTTGTAGTTTGGGGGTACGTAGGTATATATAGGAGGAAGAAGTACGTCGGTGGAGCAACGAGGGGCCCACGAGGGTGGAGGGCGCGCCTGGGGGGGTAGGCGCGCCCCCTACCTCGTACCTTCCTCGTTCATTGCTTTGCGTAGACTCCAAGTCCTCTGGATCACGTTCGTTCCGAAAATCACGTTCCCGAAGGTTTCATTCCGTTTGGACTCCGTTTGATATTCTTTTCCTGCGAAACACTGAAACGGACAAAAAACAGCAATTCTGGGCTGGGCCTCCGGTTAATAGGTTAGTCCCAAAAAATAATATAAAAGTGTATAATAAAGCCCAATAATTTCCAAAACAGAATATAATTTAGCATGGAACAATAAAAAATTATAGATACGTTGGAGACGTATCAAGCATCCCCAAGCTTAATTCCTGCTCGTCCTCGAGTAGGTAAATGATAAAAACAGAATTTTTGATGTGGAGTGCTACTTAGCATATTTTCAATGTAATTCTTCTTATTGTGGCACAAATGTTCAGATTTAATATGATTCAAGATAAAATTTTAATGTTGGCATAAAAACAATAATACTTCAAGCATGCTAACCAAGCAATTATGTCTTATCAAAATAACATAGCCAAAGCAAGTTATCCCTACAAAATAATATAGTCTGGCTATGCTCCATCTTCCCCACACAAAATATTCATATCATGTACAACCCCGGTTTTAGCCAAGCAATTGGTTCATACTTTTTAATGCGCTTCAACCTTTTAAACTCTTACGCAATACATGAGCGCAAGCCATGGATATAGCACTATGGTGGAATAAGGTGTAATGTGGGAAGACAAAAAAGAGGAGAAAGTCTCACATCAACGAGGCTAATCAATGAGCTATGGAGATGCCCATCAATTGATGTCAATGCAAGGAGTAGGGATTGCCATGCAACGGATGCACTAGAGCTATAAGTGTATGAAAGCTCAAACAAAAGAAACTAAGTGGGGGTGCATCCAACTTGCTTGCTCACGAAGACCTCGGGCATTTTGAGGAAGCCCATCATTGGAATATACAAGCCAAGTTCTATAATGAAATTTCCCACTAGTATATGAAAGTGACAAAATGAGAGACTCTCTATCATGAAGATCACGGTGCTACTTTGAAGCACAAGTGTGGTAAAAGGATAGTAACATTGTCCCTTCTCTCTTTTTCTCTCATTTTTTTTATTTGGGCCTTTTCTCTCTTTTTTATGGCCTCTTTTTTTTAGTCCGGAGTCTCATCCCAACTTGTGGGGGAATCATAGTCTCCATCATCCTTTCCTCACTTGGGACAATGCTCTAATAATGATGATCATCACACTTTTATTTACTTACGACTCAGGAATTACAACTCAATATCTAGAACAAAGATATGACTCTATGTGAATGCCTCCGGCAGTGTCCGGGGTATGCAATGAATCAAGAGCGACATGTATGAAAGAGTTATGAATGGTGGCTTTGCCACAAATACAATGTGAACTACATGATCATGCAAAGCAATATGACAATGATGGAGCGTGTCATGATAAACGAAACGATGGAAAGTTGCATGGCAATATATCTCGGAATGGCTATGGAAATGCCATAATAGGTAGGTATGGTGGCTGTTTTGAGGAGGATATAAGGAGGTTTATGTGTGATAGAGCGTATCATATCACGGGGTTTGGATGCACCGGCAAAGTTTGCGCCAACTCTCAAGGTGAGAAAGGGCAATGCACAGTACCGAAGAGGCTAGAAAATTGCGGAAAGGTAAGTGTGCGTATAATCCATGGACTCACATTAGTCATAAAGAACTCATATACTTATTGTAAAAATTTATTAGCCCTCGAAGCAAAGTACTACTATGCATGCTCCTAGGGGAAGGGTTGGTAGGAGTTAACCATCGCGCGATTCCGACCGCCACACAAAGGAGGACAATCAACAAATACCTCATGTTCCGACTTCGTTACATAACGGTTCACCATACGTGCATGCTACGGGAATCACAAACTCCAACACAAGTATTTTTCAATTCCACAATTACACAACTAGCACAACTATGATATTACCACCTTTATATCTCAAAACAATTATCTAGTATCAAATTTTCTCATGATATTATAATTAAAGCAAATTGCCATGCTATTTCAAGACTCTCAAAATAATATAAGTGAAGCATGAGAGATCAATAGTTTCTATAAAACAAGTCTACCGCCGTGCTCTAAAAGATATAAGTGAAGCACTAGAGCAAAAACTATATAGCTCAAAAGATATAAGTGAAGCACATAGAGTATTCTAACAATTTCCGATTCATGTGTGTCTCTCTCAAAAGGTGTGTACAGCAAGGATGATTGTGGTAAACTAAAAAGCAAAGACTCAAATAATACAAGACGCTCCAAGCAAAACACATATCATGTGGTGAATAAAAATATAGCTCCAAGTAAAGTTACCGATGGAAGTAGACGAAAGAGGGGATGCCTTCCGGGGCAGCCCCAAGCTTCGGCTTTTTGGTGTCCTTAGATTATCTTGGGGTTCCATGGGCATCCCCAAGCTTTGGCTCTTGCCACTCCTTGTTCCATAATCCATCAAAACTTTTACCCAAAACTTGAAAACTTCACAACACAAAACTTAACAGAAAATCTCATGATCTCCGTTAGCGAAAGAAAACAAAACACCACTTCAAGGTAATGTATTGAACTCATTATTTATTTATATTGGTGTTAAACCTACTGTATTCCAACTTTCCTATGGTTTATAAACTCTTTTACTAGCCATAGATTCATCGAAATAAGCAAACAACACACGAAAAACAGAATCTGTCAAAAACAGAACAGTCTGTAGTAATCTATAACTAACGCAAACTTCTGGAACTCAAAAAAATCTACCAACATAGTACGACCTAGGAAATTTGTTTAGTGATCTGCTGCAATTGGAATCAATATTTTATCACGTTCTGGTGATTTTTAACAACTGTTTTCGTGAACAGAAAGTTTCTGGAATTTTCAGCAAGATCAAATAACTATCATCCAAGAAGATCCTATAGGTTAAACTTGGCACAAACACTAATTAAAACATAAAAACAAATCTAACCAGAGGCTATATCAAATATTTATTCCTAAACAGAAGCAAAAAGCAACAAAATTAAAATTAAAATTGGGTTTCCTCCCAACAAGCGCTATCGTTTAACACCCCTAGCTAGGCATTGATAATTTTAATGATGCTCATCATAGAACACGTGATAAACACATCTAAGTCTAACATACTTCCTATGCATAGGCATCTTATAGGCAAATAAATTATCAAGACAAGCAAAAATTAGCATATGCAAGGAAGAAGAAAGAGACGATAACAATCTCAACAGGACGAGAGGTAATTTAGTAAGATAAAAATTTCTACAACCATATTTTCCTTTCTCATAATAATAACATGTAGGATCATAGGAAAATTCAACAAAATAGCTATCACACAAAATATTTTCAACACGATCCACATGCATGCAAAGTTGACACTCTTTCGAAATAGTGGGATTAACATTAACTAAAGTCATGACCTCTCCAAACCCACTTTTATCAAAAATTTCATAAGATTGAATATTCTCCAAATATGTGGGATCTAAAGTTGACACTCTTCCAAACCCACTTTCAATATTATTGCAAACAATATTATCAATCTCATATTCATCATGGGGATTAAATAAATTTTCAAGATCATAAGAAGAATCACCCCAATCATGATCATTGCAACAAGTAGTAGACATAGCAAAACTAGCATCCCCAAGCTTAGGGTTTTGCATATTATTAGCACAATTGACATCAAGAGAATTTATAGTAAAATCATTGAAATCATTCTTTTCATCGAGGGAACTATCAAGCATGGGTGCAATAGCAACAATCTCATTTTTAACATAAGGAACTATAGCAAATTCGTCTTCATAAATATTGGCATCATGGCCACAAGAATAGCAAGCATCATGTTCATCAAGGGATATTTCAACCAAATCATCGGAATCATCATTATCTATAGATTCATGCATATCATTATTTTCTTCCAAAGCAACGGTCATTCTTTCAATAAATTCTTGGACATAGACATTATGAGCATAGTTTTCATAACAATATTTAAGTATGTCAAAATTTTCAGATTCATAGAGTAATATCATACTTTTCAATCAAAGAAGCAACTTCATAAGCACCCTTAAAAGCAACAAATTCTTCAATTTGTTCGATATCATAGTAACTATAAACACCCTTGCATAAGAAGATAAGATTTCATTTTCATTAAACTCACAAAGGTAGGGAAGGTGTTTTTTAGGGTTCTTAGAGCAACAAGTAAAATCATAAATTTCACAAAGATTCCAAGCATAACACATCAATTTGTTTATTTGATTCCATAAGAGTCTCCCTTTTTCAGACAAACGGTGACAAACAAAATGAGCATGCTCATCTAAAGATTTCCCATCAACTAGGCTAGTTGGGGTTTCAGCACGAGCGCATAAGGATCAAAGATGATCCAAGTAGAACACTTTAAGTGGATCCATATCAATAGAATTTTAGCAAGCAAAGATGCAAGCAAATAGAAGGCATGTGGAAACACAAACAGAAAGGCATACGAGAAGAAGGCGAATAAAACGGCAAGGGTGAAGTGGGGGAGGGGAAAACGAGAGGCAAATGGCAAATAATGTAATGCGGGAGATAAGGGTTTGTGATGGGTACTTGGTATGTTGACTTTTGCGAAGACCTCTGCGGCAACGGCGCCAGAAATCCTTCTTGCTACCTCTTGAGTGCTGCGTTGTTTTCCCTTGAAGAGGAAAGGGTGATGCAGCAAAGTAGCGTAAGTATTTCCCTCAGTTTTTGAGAACCAAGGTATCAATCCAGTAGGAGGCCACGCATGAGTCCCTCGCACCTACACAAACAAATAAATCCTCGCAACCAATGCGATAAGGGGTTGTCAATCCCTACACCTTACGAGAGTGAGATCTGATAGATATGATAAGATAATATTTTTGGTATTTTTATGATAAAGATGCAAAGTAAAATAAAAGGCAATAAAAATAACTAAGTGTTGGAAGATTAATATGACAGAAAATAGACCCGGGGGCCATAGGTTTCACTAGCGGCTTCTCTCGAGAGCATAAGTATTTACGGTGGGTGAACAAATTACTGTTGAGCAATTGACAGAATTGAGCATAGTTATGAGAATATCTAGGTATGATCATGTATATAGGCATCACGTCCGAGACAAGTAGACCGACTCCTGCCTGCATCTACTACTATTACTCCACACATCGACCGCTATCCAGCATGCATCTAGAGAATTAAGTTCATAAGAATAGAGTAACGCTTTAAGCAAGATGACATGATGTAGAGGGATAAACTCATGCAATATGATATAAACCCCATCTTGTTATCCTCGATGGCAACAATACAATACGTGCCTTGCTGCCCCTACTGTCACTGGGAAAGGACACCGCAAGATTGAACCCAAAGCTAAGCACTTCTCCCATTGCAAGAAAGATCAATCTAGTAGGTCAAACCAAACTGATAATTCGAAGAGACTTGCAAAGATAACCAATCATACATAAAAGAATTCAGAGAAGATTCAAATATTGTTCATAGATAAACTTGATCATAAACTCACAATTCATCAGTCTCAACAAACACACCGTAAAAGAAGATTACATCGAATAGATCTCCACGAGAGAGGGGGAGAACATTGTATTAAGATCCAAAAAGATAGAAGAAGCCATCTAGCTAATATGGACCCAAAGGTCTGAGGTAAGCTACTCACACATCATCGGAGAGGCTATGGTGTTGATGTAGAAGCCCTCCGTGATCGATGCCCCCTCCAGTGGAGCTCCGTAACAGGCCCCAAGATGGGATCTCATGGGTACAGAAGGTTGCGGCGGTGGAATTAGGTTTTTGGCTCCGTATCTGGTAGTTTGGGGGTACGTAGGTATATATAGGAGGAAGAAGTACGTCGGTGGAGCAACGAGGGGCCCATGAGGGTGGAGGGTGCGCCTGGGGGGGTAGGCGCGCCCCCCTACCTCGTGCCTTCCTCGTTCGTTGCTTTGCGTAGACTCCAAGTCCTCTGGATCACGTTCGTTCCGAAAATCACGTTCCCGAAGGTTTCATTCCGTTTGGACTCCGTTTGATATTCTTTTTCTGCGAAACACTGAAACGGACAAAAAGCAACAATTCTGGGCTGGGCTCCGGTTAATAGGTTAGTCCAAAAAATAATATAAAAGTGTATAATAAAGCCCAATAATGTCCAAAACAAAATATAATGTAGCATGGAACAATCAAAAATTATAGATACGTTGGAGACGTATCAATACTCATAGTAATTTACCCATATTGAAGCCGATGAAGACATGGAAGATGGCGCTTTATGGAGGAGACTTAGTAAGAAGGACCAGAGCCCAAGGGCGGATTAGGGCCCATAGATGTAAACCGCCATAAGGTGTTTAACTTGTATTGTAAGATAGGAAAGAGTAGATACCGAGCCGAACACGTTTATGAGCCGGCCGGGATTCTGTAAACCGACCGGGCATCAACTTGTGTATATAAAGGGACGACCCGACGGCGGTTTAGGAACAAGAAACAACAGATCGAGAGCCAGGTCAAGCGTATTCGCTCCCTGGTCATCGAAACCCTAGCAATACCACCTCAAACTGGACTAGGCCTTTACCTTCACCGCAAGGGGCCGAACCAGTATAAACTCCTCGTGTCCTTTGTCCTGATTAACCCCTTTAAGCTAATCTTGTTGCGATGGCTCCACGACTAAGTCCTCACACTAGGACATCTGACGTGACAATTCCATGACAGTTTCTGTTGTGTTCCCTAATCGAAAACAGTTCGTCCGAGTTAACCGTATGCCGTATATCGCACACACATTGATATGGCTGCATGTTTATGTTGTTCTACCTCATCGCAAACAGTTCGACTGGATTAACCGTGTGTCCTGCATCACACACACATTGTTATGGCTGCCCATTTCTGTTGTTCTGCCTCATCGCAGACAGTTTGAATGGATTAACCGTATGCCCTGCATCGCACACGCAACTAAAATCTTAACCGTGTTTGATGCATCCATCATCGCAAACGTTTTGCACCTTTTTTGACGTTTTTTTACACCACTGTTTGCGATTATTGCATCGCACACAGTTTCGGCAAAGGATCTCTGATCGTAGCGTCGCGTTAGCAGTCTCCTGCAGTGGTGTCATCCCCTTTTAATAGTATTGGCTTTTCCTATGGACTCAATGTGATCTTGGATCACTAAAAGTAAAATGTAGAGTCTTGAGCTTGAGCCGATATGTGTCCTTAGCATTTTGAGGAGTCCACATTCCTAATCCATGCCATGCCAATCATCGAGCTTTCCTGAAATATTTATCTTGAAATAGCATTAGCTCAATGAGCTATATGTTGTTAATAATTACCAAAACCACCCAGGGATAGTTGCACTTTCAATCTCCCCCTTTTTGGTAATTGATGACAACATATAGATCAAAGCTTCGATAAATGATAATAAGATTGAAATACATCGTCGCTTTGAGAGGTATGTGATAAGCAAGAGCTCCCCCTAAATTTGTGCACTATTTAAGATTTGCTTTTGAATGCAAATGCACAAACGATTAGGATCATGGGTCACTCTTCCATGTCACATACATCTTGGTGGAGCGCTCAAAATGATATGAATTGAAACATGCACTCATCACACCAAGCAAAGTGAATGATCATATAAGGATATAAGAGATAATATCATCCAAGCAAGCATTAAAGTAGCATATGATCAAACACATGATCATACAAGTATCTCACACAGACATAGAGTATCAACCAAGCACACAATAAAGTTCAACCAAAAGCAAGAGAGACAAAGAAGCAAAACACTCTCTCGAAGCCTATGATCTATACATTTCTCCCCCTTTGGCAACAAGTTACCAAAAAGTTTGAAAATGCATAGTGCTATGCGTCTCTCAGGCTTGGTCTTCAGGAGGTGGTGTAGAGAGAACTCCAAGGACGAAGGCATCAGTTGATGTAGTTGGAGCTAGTGGAGCAGGTGTTGGAGGTGGAACTAAAGTTGTTGCTGCTGGTGCAGATGAAGTAGCTCTTGTATCTGGCACAGGCACTGCAGCTGACCTCTGACTCCTTGGCGCATGCTGACAAGCATCCGTAGATGCCTTTGCCTTAGCTCTCTTCTCTTGTGCTTGTGCTGGTGAAGCTTCATTCTCATTCATTACAACTTCATTATCTTCAAAATCTGGGTGCAAGCGTAAATGCTCTTTGTCCAACAAGTAAGTACCTGTGCCCATCTTTGAGTTGATGAGCACCTGAATGTGTGGAGCATACCCACAAGATCTCTTCTGGTCAGCAGCTGTCCTCTTGATTGTTTCCACAATCAGACTCATGACCTTGAATTTTTGTGGTACATCAAAGATTTTCAACAAGTTGATGGAATGTCCCCTTATCATTTTGTGATCTCCAGATTTGGGTAACAGAGTATGCCTTAAGATGGTGTTGATAGTGGGCAGACCAGACAACAAATAGTGCACAGATCCAAGCTTGTGTGTCTCCAAAGCTTTATCAGGGATCTCTTTGTACATATTTGCCATAGAGTTGTGGTCTTTCTTCTTCTTGGCATACACATCCAAATCATCCTCATGCTCTTATGGGGCTTTGATCAACTTGGCCCATTCTTCAACAGTTGATTGGTACCTTGTACCTTCAGACATCCACACTATCCTCCCATCTGGATAGAAATGAGCAGTTGAGTAAAACTGCATGATTAACTCATCATTCCATTTTGTCAACTTCTAACCTACAAACTTGTCACCTCCACATGCTTTGAAGCTTTCATGTACACCTGGGAAATGATCTTCATTCTCATCAATGAATTCCCAATTGACCCACTTCATATCACAGATAATTGGCTTCTTGTCAAGCAGAATAGTCTCATAGAAGTCTTGTTGTTCTTTGGTGTGCAACCTATAGTCCACTGCAGTTCTCCTTCTTACAGCATATGGATTAGATTGTCTCCACAATCTCAGTCCTGCATCTTTCCTGATGTGCATGTCCTCAGCCACTGGATGAGTGTCATTGTGGTCTGGAATCTTGGGTTTCGGTTTTCTCAACACATGGGCTTCATCATCTTCTTCTTCAACTTCAGGCACTGGGGCCTTGTTCTTCTCTTCAGCAGGAATGTTTTTGGTGCTTCTCTTAGGCTTAGAAGGCTTCTGAGCTTGAGCTGTTGCTATGGGAGCAGTTTTGGGCTTTGATGTTGCAGCCCTTGACTTGATTGCATCTCCCATAAGATTTTGGGACTTGGGTGCTGGAGCAGCATCCTCTTCCTCTTCCTCTTCTTCTGCTGGATCTTTAAACATGGAGGATCTCCCAATGACTCTGGCAGTGGTCTTCTTGACCCTCTCATTCCTCTTCTTGCCATCTCCAGCCTCTTTGGGTTCAAGAGTGAACTCCATAGTTTCTTGAGTGGAGGCTCTGGCCTTAGACATAGGAATCCTTTTTGCTGGTGCTTTCTTGTTCAACCCTGGCTTAGTTGCAGCAGCTGTGCCATACTCTTTATTCAGCACCTTCTTCTTTGAGCTCACTTCTTCTTCAGTAGCCACATAATCCTCATCCTCAGAATCTGAGGTTTTCTTCTTCCTTGACCTGGTGGTTGCCTTTGGCAAATTACTGGGAGTGCTCCTGCTGCCCTCATCATAGCTGCCTGAGGGACTAGTGCCCTCACTCAATTGCACTTTCTCTTCAGATCTGTTTTGGCTATCACTTTGATCAGACAACTTAACAAGGAATGGGCAGAGATTTCAATGGAACGCGTGGCAATAGTCAACCACAAACGCGTCATTTACTGGGTTATCAACTATAGAACAATGAAATATGTGCTTGAAAAATATGACGCCTGGCATGGTGCCATGGTATGGCCTCACCGTGCCCTGGTTAAAAGCTGAGAAGGTTTGATTTATGTCGTCATGCACACCCTTCATAAATCAAACCATCACCGAGGAAGTTCAATGCTTTCGAGAGGGAAATCACCAAGATTGAAGGGGAATCCAAATATCCGTCCTAGTTTGTCATTCAGTTTTTTTCCAATGATTAACATACCGCCTCAAATGCAACGTGTTCAAATTTTACATTTTTCCGAACTCATTTACCATATTTAGGGGATTATGTGCATTTTCTAGGCATTAATTATGCACATAATTCAAATTCGAACAGTCGGTGCATGAAAAGGTGCACAAGAACGGTCTGGAAAACCATGGTCGTGCTATTTAGTACATTCTCATGCCTTTTACAAGGAATGGGCAGATATTTCAAGGAAATGTGTGGCAATAGTCAACCATAAACGCGTCGTGTACTGGGTTAACAACTATACAAAAATGAAATACATGCTTGGAAAACATGACGCCTGGTGTGGTGCCATGGTATGACCTCACCGTGCCCTGATAAAAATGTCGTCATGCACGCCTTTCATAAAACGAACCATCACCAAGGAAGTTTCATGGTTTCGAGGGGGAAATCACCAAGATTGAAGGGGGATCCAAATTTCCTTTGTCCTTTGTCCACGAGTTTTTTTCTATGATGAACATACAACCTACAAATCACCGTGTTCTAATTTGGCACTTTTCCGGGTTCATTTGCCATATTTAGGGGATTATGTGCATTTCCTAGGCATTAATGCACATAATTCAAGTTCAAACAATCGGTGCATGAAAGGGTCCACAAGAATGGCATGGAAAATCATGCTCGTGCCATTTAGTAAATTCTCATGCCTTTTACAAGGAATGGACAGATATTTTGATGAAATGTGTGGCAATAGTCAACCATAAATGTTTGTTTGTTGGGTTTTCAACTATAGAAAAAATGAAATAAATGCTTAAAAAACATGACGCCTGGCATGGTGCCATGGTATGACCTTAGCATGCCCTGGTAAAAATTTGAGAAGGTTTGGCTTATGTCGTCATGCACGCCCTTCATAAATCGAACCATCACCGAGGAAGTTCAATGCTTTCGAGAGGGAAATCCCCAAGATTGAAGGGGAATCCAAATTTGCGTCCTAGTTTGTCACTCAATTTTTTTCCAACGATCAACATACCGCCTCAAATGCAACGTGTTCAAATTTGACATTTTTCCGGGCTCATTTACCATATTTAGGGGGATTATGTGCATTTTCTAGGCATTAATGGACATAATTCAAATTCGAACAATCGGTGCATGAAAAGGTGCACAAGAACGGTCTAGAAAACCATGCTCGTGTTATTTAGTACATTCTCATGCCTTTTACAAGGAATGGGCAGATATTTCAAGGAAATGTGTGGCAATAGTCAACCATACACGCATCATTTACTGGGTTAACAACTATACAAAAAATGAAACACATGGTTGGAAAACATGACGCCTGGCATGGTGCCATGGTATGGCCTCACCATGCCCTGGTAAAAATTGGAGAATGTTTTCCTTATGTCGTGATGCACGCCTTTCATAAATCGAACCATCACGGAGGAAGCTTCATGGTTTCGAGGGGGAAATCACCAATATTGAAGGGGGGTCCAAATTTCCTTTGTCCTTTGTCCACGAGTTTTTTTCTACGATGAACATACAACCTGCAAATCACCGTGTTCAAATTTGGCACTTTTTTGGGTTCATTTGCATATTTAGGGGATTGCGTGCATTTCCTAGGCATTAATGCACATAATTCAAGTTCAAACAATCGGTGCATGAATGGGTGCACAAGAACGGCCTGGAAAACCATGCTCGTGCCATTTAGTAAATTCTCATGCCTTTTACAAGGAAGGGACAGATATTTCGATGAAATGTGTGGCAATAGTCAACCACAAACGTTTGTTTATTGGGTTTTCAACCATATAAAAATGAAATAAATGCTTGAAAAACATGATGTCTGGCATGGTGTGCCATGGTATGACCTCACCATGCATTGGTAAAAATTAGAGAAGGTTTGGCTTATGTCATCATGGACGGCTTTCATAAATCGAACCATCACCAAAGAAGTTCCACGCTTTCGAGAGGGAAATCACCAAGATTGAAGGGGAATCCATATTTTCTTCGTTCTTTGCCCTAGAGTTTTTTTCTACGACGAACATACAACCTGCAAATCACCGTGTTCAAATTTGGCATTTTTTCGGGCTCATTTACCATATTTAGGGGATTATGTGCATTTTCTAGGCATTTAGCGCATATAAATCCAATCCAGCTACAGGTGCACGGGTGTGATGTGAGGGACATGGATTGCCGTTCGATCGCGGCGCATCCTACGGTGCACACGCGCGATCCGCGTGGCTGGGTTCCGGCCAATCATAACGCAACACACAATAGGATCAGGGCACACTGTTTCCGGAAGTGACGGAGATGAACTGTGTGCGATTATGAACGAGCAAAATTTTGAGGGAAGCCAAATTTCTGTTGTCGTTTGTCGTTGAGCTCTTGAATACCACCGCACTGTACGTCTGCCCGGCCCCTCCGTCCCAGAGCTCTCTCCAGGCGTCGTTCATGGCACCGCAGCGCATAGTAACTGGTAAGGAAGCGATGGCATCTCGCCGCGCCGCGTTCCTCGCCGCCCGCGACCGCACATATGGTAAGAAGCAATGGCATCTCGCCGCGTCGAGTTCATCGTCGTCGGCGGCTAGACAGTTACATGGGCGGACTTTGAGGCTGCCATGGCCGAATGGGTGGTGGATCTAGAGGCGACCAAAGCCGCACAGAAGGAGCGGAAAAGGCAGAAAGCAGCCAAGAAAAGAGAGTCCCGCCGCCGCAAGAAAAAAGAGGCCGCAAGCCGTGGTGAGGAGAGCTTGGCGGAGATCGAAGCACGGTGGGCTGTCGCCTACAAGGCCGGGAAGGAGAACGCGGGCGTCCGGCCAGCATGCCCCGATGGCAGCAGCATGTGAGAAGTAGTTTAAGTTTGTAGTATTAGAGCAAATTACCAGTCGTACTTTAAGTTTGTAGTATTAACGTTGTGTGCCTTGCTTAAGCATGTGTAGCTTTGAGCATTGATTAGCATGTGTGCCCGTGTGCATTTTTTGCGTTAATCATTAGAAGATCACAAAACACACGGTTTCTATGCCGTACCCGTCTACGTTTTTTTGCGTTAATGACCCATAAGTCAGTTAACTGTGTGATGTTTCGTAATAAACCAGGCGTACCATTGACCGAAAAAATCAAGTACACGTGTACATTTTTTTGGAGACGGGATCTGCCAACTTTCCTTTTTCTCGCACACGAGTATTTTACGCGCTTCGTCTGCGTTGTGTGTTTCCCCCGCCTAAGTTTCAAGTTTCGCAGCGAAATTTTCATTAGGCGCGTGATTTCAGAATTTATTCCTCCAACCACATCCCCCCTCATTACCCCCCCCCCTCGCACCTCCCCCTACCGGCATCTCAAACCGCCACCGCCACAACCACAGCTTCAACCACATCTACATTCTGCTCGGATCCAGTCAGGTAAAGCACCGATCTCTATCACGGCCCCGGCCTGATTGCTTAAATGGTGCCTATGAAACATCCTCATGCCTCCAAATCCCCACCGCCAGGAGCTGATGGCGGTCCATGGCGCGATGGCCGCTGTGCGTGTTGACCCGGAGGAACACCTACCTTCGCCGCCGCCGACGACATGGTGCAGGCTCTGGCCCAGATGAAGTCCCCCAGCGACTACCCCCCAGGACTTAACAGGTAAGATCTGACCAGCTAAATCTTACCAATACTAGTTGCAACGGCTATGATTTGTACGTTTGATGTATTAAGCATGTTCGTGCCTTGTTTATTTCAGTACTGCACAATGTGTGATGTTCAAATATTACCGTGTACTTAACATGCCTGTCCATGTACTTACGCAGGGTCATAACGGCCGATGCTTTTGTTTGCCGTCGAGGTGAGCTGCATCCCATGTCTTACAGTATTTCACATAATTTGTGCAATTGCAGTTTAACTTCTACCATTTACTAATTGCCTGTAGGTACACATGTCAGTGGCACTGATCCATGCTTCGACCCGGAGGAACAGCTCGTCTCCGTCGTCGCTGACTTTGGGCGGGCTCTGGCCAAGATGAAGTGCCCCAGGAACTACCTCTCAGGACTTACCAAGTATGTACTCACCAGTTCAATCTTACCAATACCAGTTGCAATTAACGACTATGTTCTGTACGGTCGATGTATTAAGCATGTTCTAGTAAACATGCCTAACACGTTTTTGCTACTTTCTCTACCTTTTTATAGACATCTGGGCCATTCTCTGCTCTGGCAGCACCTGCCTTGTGATGTGTAACTATGCCAATTGCATTTTTATCAGTACCAGTTTAAATGTCTATTAAGCCTATTGCAATTAACAATTGAATCCATTTTTAAACAGTTGTATTTCAATGGCTACAAACTTGCAAAACATGATTTAGGATGTTGTTAAGCCTGTTGCAATTAATAGTTGTATCCAGTTTTTAATCTGTCCATTTGCTACCATGCTACTCTCCGCAATGAAGATATACTAGAGATGTTGCCCATTTGCTATTTTTGGTGGATGCTAACCCTGTTCTACTTAACATGCCTGTCCATGTACTTACGCAGGGTCATAACGGCCGATGCTATTGTTTGCCGTCGAGGTTAGCTGCATCCCCTGTCTTACAGTATTTCACATCATTTGTGCAATTGCAGATTAACTTCTACCATTTACTGGTTGCCTGTAGGTACACATGTCAGTGACACTGATCCACGCTTCGACCCGGAGGAACAACTCGCCTCCGCCGCCGCTGACTTTGGGAGGGCTCTGGCCAAGATGAAGTGCCCCAGCAACTACCTCTCAGGACTTACCAAGTATGTACTCACCAGCTCAATGTTACCAATACCAGTTGCAATTAATGGCTATGATTTGTACGGTCGATGTATTAAGCATGTTGTAGTAAACATGCCTAACATGTTTTAGCTATTTTACCTACCTTTTTATAGACAACTGGGCCATTATCTGCTCTGGCAGCACCTGCCCTGTGATGTTTAACTCTGCCAATTGCATTTTTATCAGTATCGGTTTCAATGGCCATTAAGCATGTTGCAATTAACATTTGTATCCATTTTTAAAGAGTTGTATTTCAATGGCTACAATCTTACAAAACATGAATTAGGATGTTATTAAGCCTGTTGCAATTAACAGTCGTATCCATTTTTTAATTCTTCCCTTTGCTACCGTGCTACCCTTTTGAAATGAAGATATCACTACATATGTTGCCATTTTATTATCATTTGCTATTTTTGGTGGATGTTAACCCTGTTGTAGTTAACATTGGCTTTCCATGTACTTACACAGGGCTACAATGGGCGATGCTATTGTTTGCCGTCGAGGTTAGCTGCATCCCATGTCTTATACACCATCTATTCCTAAATATAAGTATTTTTAGAGATTCCAATATAGACTACATAAGGAGCAAAATGAGTGAATCTAGATTCTAATCTAAACTATATCTATAATTCGATATACATCCGTATGTAGTTCATATTGAAATCTCAAAAAAAATACTTGTACTTAGGAACATAGGTAGTTGTATTTTACATCATTTGTGCAATCCCAGTTTAGCTCTAACATTTACTGGTTGCTTGTAGGTACATATATGAGCAGTACTGATCCATGCTTCGATCCCTTTTGCGTATGGGGCAATGAGATATTCATGAACACGCGTCAAGTGAGGAAACTAAGAAAGATTGTTAGGCGAAAGAAACGGGTGATTGGAATTAAGCTCATTATTTACACTTTGTCGAAGACAACAATGAACTTTAGGATGGTAAGTAATGTGTTGCCTTTTCCCCCTGCCCACAAGAAGTTACTCTATTAGACCTCAATATCTGATATTTTTCTTTTTTCAGTGGTTTCCGAAGCTATTTACTGATGATTACCTTGCAAACTACTTGACCGGAGTGGAGGCAACTAAGGTTAAAGTATATAATTCATGCTACCATGATAATGCTCTAGAAGTCTTCCTGAAGGCGGTGAAGGATGGGCGGGCGATCGTCACAAGGGGTTGGACAAAAGTGGTTCGTGCCTATGGCATGCAGGAAGGCACATTATGTGCATTCCACTTCTTCAACACCGTCGGCAGTCAAAATGATTTACACTTGTCTCTTCACCTTTACCGCCTTTAAATATTGCGGTTCATCATAGTTAATTGCTGCCTAATCCTATAATTACTGAACATATGGTACTGGCAATTTTATTTATGGATTCGTTGTTGAATCATTGTGCTGAGAATTTGAATTGCACGTTTCATATTTCAAAATTTCCAATTTGAATAATAAATTATAGGCAAAAATAAAAAGAGAACAGACGGTCATGGAACTTTGCAAATGGTTCTGGTAGTAAATGCGCTTGTGATGGATAGCCCAATGCCATACAGTTTTCTACATCAAATCGTGTGTGATGTAGTTAATGAAAGCAAACAGTTAACCAAGCCAGCGCGTGTGTGATAGTTAGACCTTTCACACACGAGTGTATACATAAAACTGTGTGGGATGTACATACGAACGGAAACGTTTTTTCCTGGATTGACTGTGTGGGATGTACATAAGAACGGAAACATATTCCTTGGATTGACTGTGTCTGATATACATACGAACGGAAATGTTTTTCTGAGATTCACCGTGTGGGATGTACATACCTACGGGAATGTTTTTCACGGATTACCATGTGGGATGTACATACCTACGGAAATGATTGAGTTTCGATGCCTCGCCCGATCGCACACGGCCCCAGCCTATGTCCCAGGAGGGCCTATCCCCGATGATTTCTGGGTCGTGTGGGAAGGACCCCCCTATCGCACACACTCACTTGGCGACGGTTCCAAATACCGTCGCGGAAAGGGGTTAAAAACCGTTTGTATAGCACCGATGCGTGCCAGTGAGTATTTAACAAAAAAACTACCACATTTCGACCAACCCTAACAGAAAACTACCACTTTTGGAAAAAAAATGCCAGAACTACCATTCTACGACTAATTTGTGGCAAAAGAAAATACCATACCAGAAAATTGGCCGATTCAGCCGGTTTAAGCAGGTTTATGACATGCTGGGCCCACTAGTCAGTGCTGACGTGGCACAGTAGCCAACTCCGTTAGATTCACTACAAGAAATATGTCAACTTGTGACCTTCTCTCAGTGACCCCGGCTGAATTGGTCGTAAATCCACGGCCATTTCATTTGGAAGGGCTCAAACCCTGAAATTGCCTTACACCAAATGGTCATAAAGGATACAAGAGTGGTAACTGACCTTATTTCTACCTGATTACGACCAATATAAATGGTCATGAGGTTGTGAACGTGGATGCATTGGTACTTAAGGTGCGTCGCTCAAGGTGGGCTTGGGCCTCGGTGAAACGAGGCCACCTTCTTTAAAAACAATTGTGTGCCATGTAGGCCTCGGCCCATCCAGGAAGAAATGTGGGGTGCCCTCATATTACTAAAAAAACATATATTCGGCCCAACGAAAATGGGAAAATGACAAGTTTTTCATTTATTTAAATATTTCTAACCAATATCAACAATGTTTTATATGTATACAAAAATGTACAATGTGTAAAAACAAATATAGACCTCAAAACGTATCTATGAAAAGATGTTTTTTTGTTGGAATATATGAAAATATGTTAATCATGTATTTGATAAAAGTTAAACATATATAAACAATATCTACAATGTGTCTTAAAAAATGTAGACATGTGTTCAAAATATTTATTAAAAATGTTAATGACGTAACTAAAAACCGTTTAATATATATAAAAAATGTTTCTAGTGTACACAAATTTGTTCATAAAATGTGTTCTAATATTCTTGAAAAATGGTGAAGTTTTTTTACAAAAAATATTTGTTAGGTTCTTCGCAAAAAACTCATTTTGGGAGCTCGAAAAATGGAAAATGAATATGCGGAAATTTGTATTTTTCACGAGAGGTGGATCAAAAACTTTTTACACCCAACCATTTGGTAAATTTTACATTAAATATGGCCTAGTATTTTATAAATTTGATTTGGTCCAATTTTGCAACAAATATATGGTAGGTTCTTCACAAAAAACCTCATTTTGGGCACTAAAAAATGGAAAATTGATTTTTCGCCCAAAGAAAATAAAAACTCCCTTAGGAAACATTGTTCGTCATTGCAAGATGCACCCTTGTGCACTATATGAGCTCATTTGAACAACATATGCCATGGAATTTTTATGCCCATTTCAAAATGCGGTCAAAACGGCGGACTTGACCGTTCCTAGCTAGTGGTTGTATCTTGGAAAACTTTTGAGTTTCTCTGATTAAATAGATACTTATGTACCTAGAAATGATTTTCGGAAAAAATAAAGAGCAAACTATGAGGCAGCTGCAGTTCAAATTTGACCTGCTTCCTACTGAATCAGCGGAAATTTGTCTTTTTCACGAGAGGTGGATCAAAACTCTTGACACCCAACCATTTGGTCAATTGTGCATTAAATATGGCCTAGTACTTTATAAAATTGATTTGGTCCAATTTTTCAACAAATATATGGTAGGTCCTTCACAAAAAAACTCATTTTGGGCACTCGAAAAATGGAAAATTGATTTTTCGTCCAAAGAAAATGAAAACTCACTTGGGCAACATTGTTTGCCATTCCAAGATTCACCCTTGTGCACAATATGAGATCATTTGAACAAACTATGCTATGAATGTGGCCATAAGATTGATCATTTGCCTTGAAAGCCATGAATCTCCACACATGATAGCTCATTTCTGAGAATATTTTTAAAAAATAATTACCGTATTACAAGTTTTTTATTTTTTCTGGTAACTTGGTCACATGTAATGACACAATGTGAAGGTTTTCTAATTTTTTGTTTTTTTTGAATTTTTCATGCCCATTTCAAAATGTGGTCAAAACGGCGGGCATGGCCGTTCCTAGCTAGTGGTTGAATCTTGAAAAACTTTTGATGTTTCTATGACTAAATAGATACTTATGTACCTAGAAATGATTTTTGGAAAAAGTAAATAACAAACTATGAGGCAGTTGCAGTTCAAATTTGACCCGCTTCCAACGGAATCAGCGGAAATTTGACTTTTTCACGAGAGGTGCATCAAAACTCTTGATACCCAACCATTTGGTCAATTGTGCATTAAATATGGCCTAATATTTTATAAAATTAATTTGGTCCAATTTTGCAACAAATATATTGTAGGTCCTTCACAAAAAAACTTATTTCGGGCACTCAAAAAATGCAAAATGATTTTTTTGTCCAAAGAAAATGAAAACTCCCTTAGGCAACATTGTTTCGCATTCCAATATGCACCCTTGTGCACAATATTAGATCATTTAAACAAACTATGTCATGAATGCGCCCATAAGATTGATCATTTGGCTTGAAAGTCATCATTCTTCACAGATGATAGCTCATTTCTGAGAACACTTTTTTTAAAATAACTGTCGTATTACTAGTTTATTATTTTAATGGTAACTTGGTCACATATAATGACGATGTGCAAAGGTTTTCCAATTTTTTGATTTTTTTTTGAATTTTTCATACCCGTTTCAAAATGCGGTCAAAACGGCGGGCATGACCGTTCCTAGCTAGTGGTTGGATCTTGGAAAACTTTTGGTGTTTCTATGATTAAATATATACTTATGTACCTAGAAATGATTTTTGGAAAAAAATAAAGAGCAAACTATGAGGCAACTGCAGTTCAAATTTGACCCGTTTCCTACTAAATTGGCGGAAATTTCTCTTTTTCACTAGAGGTGGATCAAAACTTTTGACACCCAACCATTTGGTCAATTATGCATTAAATATGGCCTAGTATTTTAGGAAATTCATTTGGTCCAATTTTGCAACAAATATATGGTAGGTCCTTCACAAAAAAACTCATTTTGGGCACTCGAAAAATGGAAAATTGGTTTTTGTCCAAAGAAAAAGAAACTTCCTTAGGCAACATTGTTTGCAATTCCAAGATGCACCCCTGTGCACAATATGAGATAATTTGAATAAACTATGCCATGAATGTGGCCATAAGATTGATCATTTGACTTGATAGCCATGCATCTTCACACATGATAGCTCGTTTCTGAGAACACTTTTTAAAAATAATTACCGTATTACAAGTTTATTATTTTTCCTGATAACTTGGTCACATATAATGACACAATGTGAAGGTTTTCCTACTTTTTGATTTTTTTTAATTTTTCATGCCCATTTCAAAATGCGGTCAAAACGACGAGCATGTCGGTTCCTAGCTAGTGATTGAATCTTGGAAAACTTTTTATGTTTCTCTGATTAAATAGATACTTATGTACCTAGAAATGATTTTTGGAAAAAACAAAGAGCAAACTATAAGGCAACTGTAGTTCAAATTTGACCCGCTTCCTACTTAATCGGCAGAAATTTGTCTTTTTCACGAGAGGTGGATCAACGCTTTTGACACCCAACCATTTGGTCAATTGTGCATTAAATATGGCCTAGTATTTTATAAAATTAATTTGGTCCAATTTTGCAACAAATATATGGTAGGTCCTTCACAAAAAAACTTATTTCGGGCACTCAAAAAATGCAAAATGATTTTTTTGTCCAAAGAAAATGAAAACTCCCTTAGGCAACATTGTTTCTCATTCCAATATGCACCCTTGTGCACAATATTAGATCATTTAAACAAACTATGTCATGAATGTGCCCAAAAGATTTATCATTTGGCTTGAAAGCCATCATTCTTCACAGATGATAGCTCATTTCTGAGAACACTTTTTTTTAAATAACTGTCGTATTACAATTTTATTATTTTAATGGTAACTTGGTCACATATAATGACGATGTGCAAAGGTTTTCCAATTTTTTGATTTTTTTTTGAATTTTCCATACCCGTTTCAAAATGCGGTCAAAACGGCCGGCATGACCGTTCCTAGCTAGTGGTTGGATCTTGGAAAACTTTTGGTGTTTCTATGATTAAATATATACTTATGTACCTAGAAATGATTTTTGGAAAAAATAAAGAGCAAACTATGAGGCAACTGCAGTTCAAATTTGACCCGTTTCCACTAAATTGGCGGAAATTTATCTTTTTCACCAGAGGTGGGATCAAAACTTTTGACACCCAACCATTTGGTCAATTATGCATTAAATATGGCCTAGTATTTTAGGAAATTCATTTGGTCCAATTTTGCAACAAATATATGGTAGGTCCTTCACAAAAAAACTCATTTTGGGCACTCAAAAAATGGAAAATTGGTTTTCCGTCCAAAGAAAAAGAAACTTATTTAGGCAACATTGTTTGCAATTCCAAGATGCACCCTTGTGCACAATATGAGATAATTTGAACAAACTATGCCATGAATGTGGCCATAAGATTGATCATTTGGCTTGGTAGCCATGCATCTTCACACATGATAGCTCGTTTCTGAGAACACTTTTTAAAAATAATTACCGTATTACAAGTTTATTATTTTTCTTGATAACTTGGTCACATATAAGGACACAATGTGAAGGTTTTCCTATTTTTTGAATTTTTCATGCCCATTTCAAAATGCGGTCAAAACGACGAGCATGACGGTTCCTAGCTAGTGGTTGAATCTTGGAAAACTTTTTATGTTTCTCTGATTAAATAGATACTTATGTACCTAGAAATGATTTTTGGAAAAAATAAAGAGCAAACTATAAGGCAACTGTAGTTCAAATTTGACCCGCTTCCTACTTAATCGGCGGAAATTTGTCTTTTTCACGAGAGGTGGATCAACGCTTTTGACACCCAACCATTTGGTCAATTGTGCATTAAATATGGCCTAATATTTTATAAAATTAATTTGGTCCAATTTTGCAACAAATATATTGTAGGTCCTTCATAAAAAAACGTACTTCGGGCACTCAAAAATGCAAAATGATTTTTTTGTCCAAAGAAAATGAAAACTACCTTAGGCAACATTGTTTCGCATTCCAATATGCACCCTTGTGCACAATATTAGATCATTTAAACAAGCTATGTCATGAATGTGCCCATAAGATTGATCATTTGGCTTGAAAGCCATCATTCTTCACAGATGATAGCTCATTTCTGAGAACACTTTTTTTAAAATAACCGTCGTATTACTAGTTTATTATTTTAATGGTAACTTGGTCACATATAATGACGATGTGCAAAGGTTTTCCAATTTTTTGATTTTTTTTTTGAATTTTTCATACCCGTTTCAAAATGTGGTCAAAACGGCGGGCATGACCGTTCCTAGCTAGTGGTTGGATCTTGGAAAACTTTTGGTGTTTATATGATTAAATATATACTTATGTACCTAGAAATGATTTTTGGAAAAAAATAAAGAGCAAACTATGAGGTAACTGCAGTTCAAATTTGACCCGTTTCCTACTAAATTGGCGGAAATTTCTCTTTTTCACCAGAGGTGGATCAAAACTTTTGACACCCAACCATTTGGTCAATTATGCATTAAATATGGCCTAGTATTTTAGGAAATTCATTTGGTCCAATTTTGCAACAAATATATGGTAGGTCCTTCACAAAAAAACTCATTTTGGGCACTCGGAAAATGGAAAATTGGTTTTTCGTCCAAAGAAAAAGAAACTTCCTTAGGCAACATTGTTTGCAATTCCAAGATGCACCCTTGTGCACAATATGAGATAATTTGAATAAACTATGCCATGAATGTGGCCATAAGATTGATCATTTGGCTTGATAGCCATGCATCTTCACACATGATAGCTCGTTTCTGAGAACACTTTTTAAAAATAATTATCGTATTACAAGTTTATTATTTTTATTGATAACTTGGTCACATATAATGACACAATGTGAAGGTTTTCCTATTTTTTGATTTTTTTGAATTTTTCATGCCCATTTCAAAATGCGGTCAAAACGACGAGCATGACGGTTCCTAGCTAGTGGTTGAATCTTGGAAAACTTTTTATGTTTCTCTGATTAAATAGATACTTATGTACCTAGAAATGATTTTTGGAAAAAATAAAGAGCAAACTATAAGGCGACTGTAGTTCAAATTTGACCCGCTTCCTACTTAATCGGCGGAAATTTGTCTTTTTCACGAGAGGTGGATCAACGCTTTTGACACCCAACCATTTTGTGAATTGTACATTAAATATGTCCTAATATTTTAGAAACTTGATTTTATCCTATTTTCCAACAAATATATGGTAGGTCCTTCACAAAAAAAGTCATTTTGGGCACTCGAAAAATGGAAAATCAAATTTTCGTGCAAAGAAAATGAAAACTCCCTTTAGCAATATTGTTTGCCGTTCCAGGATGGACACTTATGCAAGATGTGAGATCATTTGGACAAACTTTTCCATGAATTTTGACATAACATTGGCTATTTGCCTTATAAGAGAAACACAAAGAAAAAAAACTACTACACAAGCTTAATTCTGATTGGTGGAATCACTTGTGCCTTGGATTGATGACATGGCAAACGTTAGTCCATCCATCCGTCCATCCAGCCATCCAACCCACGGCAGCAAACCCCCCTCTCTCTGGTGAACCCCACCCAACCTCTTGCCCTCCTCTCTCTTGCGCGAAACCTAGCGCTGCACCCCTCCCTTGCCGCCGCCACCTCCAGTGCCCGATCTTGGCAACCTCGGGCAGGAATCCGGTGGGAATCCTGCCGTCCTCCTCTCACCCCCACCGCCATCGATCCTTCCCCGGCCACCGCGCTGTACCGTACCTCTCCCTCTCTCGCATGGAGCCAGATCGAGCCGACGAGGTCAGTCCGTGGCCAGATCCGCCACGGCCACAACGGGCTTCCGGATCCGCGACGTCATCGAGCTGGATCCACGCCTCGTCGCAGGCCTCGTCTGCCTCCACGGCTGCGCCACGGGCTTATACTACGTCGCCCAGTCCGGCGTCGGCGCGCGGGGATGCTCCTTCTAGCGCACCACCATCGGCCTCATCCTCTGCTACACCCTAGAGATGGGGCTGTGTCGACCTCATCCCCTCGTCCCAGGAGGTCGAGGATCGCAAGGACTGGGAGATAGGTGAGATGGAGGGCAACTTCAACACCGCCTGCGTCAATCGGCGAGATGGAGACCGGCTGCACCACGGTGACGACGGGCCGACGCTGCTGGACTGGGAGCGCAGGTGGAGGATCGCGCTCGGGGCGGCCAAGGAAGTTTGGCGTATGCGGTTCGTCCTAGGCTAGATCCCAACCCGCGTTAGAGCTGCACACTATGATTTCCTCTTGCCAGTGAGATCTGTTCGTACTTGTCAGTAGTCGATGGGACGCTCAAGCTTCACTGCTGCTTCTGCTGTATATTTTTTGTAACCCATGTTTCTACTTGCAATCAACATACAATTTTGCGTCAAATGTTTCCTTGATTCTGTAGGATTAGTGCGTCTTGTTGCTTGTTGCTAGCTATAGGATCTGACTTTTGGTTGTTGTTTTGCTGATGTAGGCCAAGGGAAATGACTACCGTTCCAGGGTCTCTGGTCTGGGAGCTCGTGAAGAAGAACAACTACTTCTTGATCAAGCAGTTCGGCAAGAGTAACGCCAAGGTGCAGTTCAGCAAGGGGCCCAACAATGTCCACTTCTACAAGTTCTCGGGTCTGTAGCTCTTTGCATTGTTTTTAACCCTTTTTGTTTGCAAGTGTCTCTGCCAGGGGCTAACCTGCTGTGGGTCTAATGTGGTTTCAGGCTTGGCGAACAGCAAGACCGTGGCGGTCCAGCCATCAGCGGGAGAGGACAAGGTTGTTGTCCTGTCCACGACCAAGACCAAGAAGCGGAACACCCCTGCCAAGCTCCAGCACAAGACTGCGCAAGGAGTTCCGCAAGATGGCCAAGTCTGTCAAGAACCAGGTATTAACTCCAGAGTTTTGTACTTGAATTGCCCTTATGCTTGGCTTCTAAGCTACAACTATAAGTCACGGCTTGTCTCTGCTTCCTCCTTGAGTTCAGAGTTGTGGCATGGCATGCTTGATTTTGTGGTGGACTTGTGTCACTAATGATGCACCGTTGTTGCACTGCCTTGTCTTGAGTTCAGAGTTCAAGGATGTATGCTCTGGTTAGGAAATGATAGATGCATATGCAGTTATTATGTTTCCCAGTTTGTTGATGAGCTATTTGTTTCAACCATGGAAATATAGTTATAGTGTAATCTATCTCTTGGCATGCCATCTTCTGAAGTGACCAGTAAATGTGTAGCTCATCTCTATGTCAGTTGTCCAGTACTCATAGGTGTATGTTTAATACATCTTGGAGACCATTCTCTAATTTTAGTTAAACAATGTTTTCCCTCAATCATTACAACGTGTTGTTTTAAGAAGTCACTTTATTCTGCAAGTTGGACATAACTTCAGAAAAGTCTGATGCTTGCTGGGGCTGTTCCCTTAATTATGCAAAGTTTGAAAAGTTTGGGACTGGTCTTCTAGTGCTAAGTTTTGAACACTAACTTTAATTTATGTTCCTGCAGGAAATGGACCGATTCCTTTGAAATTCCTATGTTGGAAACAGTCCCTTACTCCACTCAGGTAACTCTATAATCTGTCCCGCTTCTAGGTTTCCAGCACTCGAATCTTTCGTTAGGAGAGTTTGAACTTGTTGGTCTATTCTCAACCATTGAGCGATTTTAGTCATCCTCTTCACTGGAGTAACAGTGCTCAGAACAACTCTTGTCTAGTCTCAGGATAATAAATCATGTTCTTCCATGTTTCCAAAAATACTTGTACTCCATGTTTCCAGAAAACAGCAACAACACACATGTCCAAAAATACTAGAATAAATTAGCAGTGGAGCATTGCTTGATTTATATACTTGATGACCAGAACTCGTTCAAGAGCTCTTTAGCCCTTCCAAAACAAGGTCTTGGTGTCCCCCTTACAGAAAATGTTCATATATGTTCCTGCATGATGCGTGTGTGCATGTTGGATGGTCACATTCTAGTGTACTAGCTAGCTAGTAAGCTTGTTTTGCTACCGGATGATTGAATGTCATCTCAGTTTGTACCTCATCTAGCTCACCACCTCAAATTGCCACTGTTTGGTTAGTGTTTCCTTCTTGGTTGGCTAAACATATCCGTTTGTTTGATTTGGAGCATTAGACGCTCTCCATCGATGATTGCCTAATTTTATTCATCGTCTCCACAATATATTCATTTAATTGTCTGCTACATCTTCACTTAAATACTCATAATGCTACTGTCCAGCCTTTGTTCAATTGGACTGACTATATATATCTTGTTAAAATTGTGGTCTTGATCTTTTCTTTAAACCTGGGACATCATGCATAACTAGCTCTTCCTTTTCAGTCTAAACCTGAGACCTCTTTTGTTCTATATTCAGATCTATGACTGATGGCCACACTGTTGTTTTGCTGTGCTTGATCAACCTGAGACTTCTTTTTATTGTAAAATTGAAGTTGTTTGGTTCTGGCCTCAGCAGCAGTACACTCTAATGTTGGTGGCCTTTATGTTCATTCTTTTGCAGGAGCTCCAGGCCTAATTTTTTTTGGAGTGTGAAGCCGTGAAGCCAAGTGTGAAGCAGTGAAGCCCTACTTAGCAAAGAGTTTTTGGTTCTGTAGTACACTGTAAATTGTAATATTGTAACGTATTGTAAAAGACTAATGTAGTGTTAATGAATTATATCTGTCCTGTCCTATTTGAAATAATGATTATGTATGTTGAAAAGATGTGAAATGGAAACTTGACCAGTGGGACCCAGTCACCCAGTTATGAATGTAATCTGAGCAATTTTGAAATTTCTGACATGTGTGACTGATGTATGGCATTATGACTAGTGGGAACAGCGCCAAAATATAATTATTCAAAATAGGAAATAAATGATTGTAAGAAGGCCAAGGCCCAAAAATAAAGAAGCTGAAATATTGGGCTTGGCCCATGTAGCCCACAAGAATTGACTTAGAAAAAAGCTTGAATTGTTGGGCTTGGCCCATGTAGAACACTGAATTGGACCGGGCTGATTCTTATCCACGTCAGCTTGCCACGCTGGATCCTACGTGGCCTGGGGAGGCTGCCAGTGGCCAAAAATTTGGTCGTGGAACCAACAACCTTTTACATATCACAAAGATGGCCGCTAATTTCAGTTTACGACCGCCAGCTTTTGACCATCTGTTTTTGGTCGCAAATGAAAAACAATGACCATTTAGCGACTAATAGTGATGGTCGCAAGTTGACATATTTCTTGTAGTGATTGACTGTTATGACATGTGGGCCCGCATGTCAGTCTCAATAAAATTTCTCTAGTTTTTTGGACTTTCTACAAATTTAGTCATTGACTTGACCCTAAACTAATTTTAGTTAGGCTAATCTAACCAAATGGGCTCGGTGGACAGTGGCCCATCTACCACTAAACTAATTACTCCCTCCGTCTCATAATGTAAGACGTTTTTTGACACTACACTAGTGTCAAAAAACGTCCTATATTATGGGACGGAGGGAGTAGTAGTTAGGCTAATCTAACCACATGGTGGCGGCCATGGCCAAGCTCAAGCCCGGGCGCGGCGGCGCGTTGCTGTGCGCGGAGGCTAGCCAGCGCGGAGCCCAGCCCGACCCCAGTGCGCTCGCCAGCCAGCGCAATGGCACGAAGGTCAGCCACCGCAATGGCGCAAAGGTTAGCCGGCGCGGCGGCCAGCTCGCGTGGCAGCGCGAAGGACAACCTTTCCTGCGGCGACCAACAATACGAGATGCTAAAGATGCGAGGTAAGCCACCGCGTGGTGACATGCTAAGGGATGGCCGACGTAGGGTGAGGGCTGGATCTCGATCCAAACTTCAATTTAGAGGAAAAATAGATTTTTTTTATTGACATGTGATCCCACATGTCGTAACGCCTAATGTGTGCTCACGATCCAAATTTCAGTTTTGGGGAAAAGTAGATTTCTTTGATTGACATGTGGATCCCACATGTCATAACCCCTAACGTGTGGTCAATCGTAACGGAGTTGACCATTATGACATGTGAGCATTGACAAGTGAGCCATCCCTGTCATAATCAGGTTTAATTTTTTCTAATCAGTCATTAAGATAGTGAGGTAGTTTTTTGCAAAAAAAATAGTTGTAGAGTGGTAGGGCAAAATTATACAAAAGTGGTAGTTTTCTGTTAGGGTTGATCGAAATGTGGTAGTATTTTGCTATATACTCATGTAAACTAGATCATCGACAAATTCCAGCATATATTAAGTTCAGTGACTACCTAAATAATGCAATTAGCTACTTAGTGGTCAGTGACCAACTAAGCACCAAGATAAAATAGTATCAATTTTGTAGTCAATATACCACTTACCGGTTAGTATGCCACTTGTTAGTATACCACTATCACTACAACATCAACTCTACTCTACTAGATACACTGAAACAATGGAACATGTACACAATAATTCTGATCAAACTCATCATCTACTGTTACTCACCTGCACAAAGCAGCCAACCAATTTTGTATAGGTTTTATAGATGTTTGGAGGAGTGGTCGTTTTTCGGATCTCTGGTCTGAATTGTGATGGTTTTATGCTATTTACTTGGTTTTCTTCTTGCATCTTCGAAGCAGTACTACTCGCATTGGAGGTCAGAGGTTCAAAAGTTTTGCCCAACGACCGACAGATGGTACCCGTGGTGGCATCCTTCTGCTGTGGGATGAGGATGCAGTCCAGCTATCCAACGTGCATTTTGGGACCTACTACCTCTCGGCCTTGGTTACCCTGCGCTCCCAGACCGACAACTCCACCTCCTTCAAGCTGACCGCTGTCTACGGCCCGACCCGTGGCAATCTCAAGGACGCCTTCTTTGGCGAGCCTGTGTCCGAAAAGCCTCCCCCGGGCACCATGTGGCTAGTCACGGATGACTTCAACCAAATCTATCGAGCAAGAGATAAGAATCGCGCAAATGCTGATCGCAGCCGCATTGTCCGTTTTAGAAACGCCCTGAACTCCTGTGAGTTAAAAGAGATCCATCTGCAAAACAAGAGGTTCACGTGGAGCAACGATCAAAGTGACCCTACCTTGAGCAAACTTGATAGCTTCTTCTGCAATGAGGAATGGGACTTGGAGTTCGGTTCGCACATCCTGCATGCCCTTTCTTCCTCTCCGTCCGACCATTGTCCGCTTCTGCTTGCAAATGCGAATGGCCCGAAATGTTCCAAGTGCTTCCGTTTGAGAACTTCTGGATTAGGATACCCGGGTTTCTGTCCACTGTCCAAGCGGCGTGGAATGGAGACCATAGCCATGTCGAGCCCTGCCACATTCTCCATCACAAGCTCAAGAAAACTAGTATCAGACTTAAATCATGGAGCAAAACACCTTTCTCTAATGTCAAGGTCCAGCTTCATATGCATCCTTCGCCTAGATGTTGCGCATGAATCTAGATCCCTGAGCCCCGACGAGCTCGATCTCCGAAAGAGGCTTAAGAGGCGTGTCATTGGTTTGGCCGTGCTAGAGAAGGCTCGGAAACGACAAATGTCAAGGATCACGTACATGAAAGAAGGAGACGCCAACACTAGATTCTTCCACCATAGAGTGAATCGCAGAAGGAGAAAAAATTTCATCCATCGCCTAAAACATAATGGTGGCTGGGTTACTGACCACGACCATAAGAAGGCCATCATTCACAGCCACTTCTCCTCTGTTATCAAGAAGGGCCCCCGGCGACAAAGGGACTTTAACTGGGAGGGCGTTCCCACCCCTGACTGTGACCTTAGTGACATTGGATCCCCTTTCACCGAGGAGGAGGCTAGGCGAGTCGTGTTTCAGTCACCATCTAATAAGGCTCCGGGACCTGATGGCTTTACGGGTGCTTTCTTCAAAGCATGTTGGGACATCATCAAGGTGGATGTCATGGCTGCCATTGACCACTTCTCCAATCTGCATGCTTCGAACTTCCACTGGTTGAACTCGGCCAACATCGCACTCATTCCGAAGAAAGATGGTGCGGAAGATATCTCTGACTTTCGGCCTATCCATCTGATCCATGTCGTGGCCAAGCTCACTGCAAAGATGATGGCGTCCCGCCTCGCAGTTCACATGGATGATCTTGTTTCGCAAGCCCAGAGCGCCTTTATCAAGAAGCGAAGCATCCACGACAACTTCACCTATGTGCGCAACCTTGCCAGAAGGTTCCACCGGAGCAAGACCCCTATGTTGCTCTTCAAACTTGACATCAAGAAGGCCTTTGATTCGGTTCGATGTGACTACTTATTGGATCTCCTGCAGCACCTTGGCTTCCCTGTGCGTTTCCGAGGCTGGGTTTCGGCACTCCTCTCCTCGGCCTCCTCGCGAGTTTTGCTCAATGGCACGATTTGATCCTATCCGTCATGGTAAAGGCCTGTGACAAGGGGATCCGTTGTCCCCTTTACTCTTTCTGCTCGCCATCGACCCCCTACACCACATCCTTGACAAGGTCACAAGGCAAGGCAAACTTCAGCCGCTCCGGGCCAACACCGCCACTCTCCGTGCCTCCCTTTATGCTGATGACGCTGCTGTTTTCATCAAGCCTATCAAGGAGGACGTTCACTACTTCTCCTCTGTCCTTGATGCTTTTAGGGAGGTCACGGACCTGGTCACTAATTGCAATAAGAGTCTTGTGGCCCCCATCCGCTGTGCCAGCCTTGACCTATAGGATATCTTGCAGCACTTCCCGGCAAAGCTCACCCCTTTCCCCATGACATACCTCGGGCTGCCCCTCTCGGTGTCAAGGCTCAAAGCAATACACTTCTTGCCCCTCGAAGATAAAGTTGCACGCAAAATTGCTCCTTGGATTGGGCAACTCATGGCTGCCCCTGGTAGGGCCGTCCTGGTTAAGGCGGTACTCACTTCCATCGCCATCTATAGCATCACATCGCTTGTCCTACCGGTGGAGGTGCTCAAGAGGATTGATGCCTTGAGACGGGCCTTTCTATGGGCTGGCTGCGATAAGGTCACTGGAGGCAATTGCAAGATTAATTGAGAACGGGTCTGTGGACCGAAGATTATGGGCGGCCTTGGAATTCTGAATTTGTGGAAGTTTACCACCACGCTTCGCCTCCGCTGGCTTTGGTTCGAGTGGTCTGCTACACCCAAACCATGGGTTGGGCTTGGCACCCCTTGCGACGAGGCTGGTAGGGACCTTTTCGCTGCGTGTACGACGATGAAGATTGGAGGTGGCTCCAAAGCTCTCTTCTGGAAGTCCCCTTGGCTTGATGGGTTGAGGCCAATAGATATTGCTCCCAGAATCTTTGATATCTCCAAAAGGAAAGACTGCTCTGTACTAAAGGCCCTAAATGAAGACTTTTGGGTCATCCAGATCAACTTGACAGAAGGCATCTCTGCCGGGCATATTCAGGAGTTCGCCACTCTGTGGGAGAAGCTGGAGGGGGTTATTCTCGACCACGACACGCAAGGTACGATCACTTTGAAATTCACGGACAATGGTACCTTCACGACTTCCTCGGCCTACAAGATGCAATTCGAGGGGCATACCACCACGAACACCGTATGGAAGGTGTGGGCCACTCCTAAATGCAAGTTCTTTGCTTGGTTAGTCATCCACAACAGAGTTTGGACGGCTGATAGGCTACAACGAAGGGGATGGCCAAATTGCGGCTTGTGCCCGCTCTGTAACCAGGTCCAGGAATCGGCGGCCCATCTTCTGTTCCAATGCCGCTTTTTGATCGCCGTCTGGAACACAGTTAAGGCGAAGATTGGGTTGGTTGACCTCTCGACGCATGATTGGGCAACTATGAACAATGTCAACGACTGGTGGACTAAGCTTTTCCTTGTGCGTTCGTCATCTCGGAAGGGAATGGCCTCGCTCCTTATGTTGGTCTCCTGGGAGCTATGGAAGGATAGGAACGCTAGGGTTTTTAGAAATACTTCTACGCCTTGGATGATTATCATGGACAAGATCCTTGATGAGGCAAGCCTATGGGTTTCTGCGGGGGCCAAGGGTTTAGAATGACAAGATCCTTGATGAGGCAAGCCTATGGGTCTCTTCTTTTTTCGCCACTATGTAGCTGCTGTATTCGGACCTTGTTTCCTCTTCTTCTTAGAGCACCTTCAACAGCCGCGCAACGCGCCGCGCGCAAAAAAAGCCATTTGCTGTGCGCCGTTCGCCTGGTTTGGCGCGGCCGGCAGCGCTGGTACCAGCAGACGCGTCAAAATTGAGCGCACGTGTAGCTCCAGCGGCCGCGCTAAAATGCAGCGCACGCTAAACAGTGCGTACATTTTTTTAATAAAATTCATAGATAGAAAAAACGATACATAGATATTTTACATAGTTCCATAGCATAGATAGATAAAAACTATTTTAAATAGTGCAAGGACATAGATAAAAACTACTAGTAGTGCAACTACAGCCTACTCCCAGTCGTCATCGTCATCGTCGCCATCCTCGCTGGTCTGATCCGAGGTATCGAGCCACATGTCTTTCCAATGATCATCATCAGACGCAAAGATCGTCTCACCACCATTCTCAACGACTTCGCACTGGGACAGCGCCAGGGCCTTCCGCCGACGCCTGTCCAACCGCTCAGCGCGGCGCCTTTGCGTCTCCTCCTCGCGGCGCCTTGCCCAGTAGGCTTGCTCGTAGGTGACGTCCTCCGGGTGTTGCTGGCGCCACTCCGCCATGATCCGCTCGTCCTCATGGGCGACGAGGAGGCGGTTCTGCCGCTCAGCGTGATACGCACGGTCTTGTGCCGTGCAAAGACGAGGCGGCGGGACGACGTCCAGCGCCTGCTGCAGCGTGTGGACGTCGTGGAAGTTCATCTGCTGGCGCGGCCTGCCTAGGCGCCACGCCGCCGCGTCGTACGCGCGGGCGGCCTCGTGCACCGTCTCGAAGGTGCCGAGGCCGAGCCGGAGTTGGCCGAACCGTATCTCGGAGTAGAACCCGCCGTTGGGGCGCTGGCGGACGCCGTGGTAGCCCGACGCTCCTCGGCGGCGCGGCGGCGGGGCGCTGGTGCGGTGGCGCGCGTGGCAGCGGAAGCAACCGAGGAAGCGGTGAAGGCGCGCGTGGCAGCGAAAGAAGAAGAGATGCGTGTGGAATAGGCGCGTGACGAGCGCCGCATTTTATAGGCGCGCCGGAAGCGGTGCGCGAGCGCGCGACCTGCCGCCTTTTCCTCCACGCGCGCAAACTGTTCCCCGCGCGCGCTAAAAGCCAAGTTTACCACGCACGCGCGACTGAACGTCCCGCGCGCGCTAAAAGCCAAGTTTACCGCGCACGCGACTTTTGGCGCGGCTGTTGGAGATGCTCTTAATCAATGAAATGGCAAGTCTTTTGCTTGTTTCAAAAAAAACAGTACTGCTCGCCGTCCCTGAACGACCGGGAGGTGACATGATAAAAGCAGAGCACACAACTCGCCGGTGAACCGATTTAAAGTTCCATATACTAGTAGCACACATACTACTAATTAACTTACAAAACACGAACAGAGGGAGTGGACTAACTTAGCTAACACGAACCCTCCTCCCTCCACATCATCCAACACCATGGAGCCCATGAGAAGCTACCAAGTCGCAGAGACCAGACAGAGAGCCGAAATAGTCTCGCAAGGACACACACACACACTACAGGGTAAACTTAAACAAGGGAAAGAATCGCAAAGGAAACTAAAGACAAGCCGCCAAATAATTGCACAGCCGATCTCGCCTTCTTCTTCCTCCTGCCCTCCCGTCGCCCCCCGCCACTTGCTACATACGTACGGTCGCTCTCGGCCCTGCGAGCTTGGGCCATGCTCCTCACTTGTACTCCAGGATCATGTTGTTCTCGGGCGCCAGGCCGACGCAGGCCCTCATGATGTTCTCCAGCATCGCCCTCTGCTTCGCCAGGGCGTTCACCACCGGTGTGCCAGGAGGAACCTGTTAACAGACAAATTCAGTTGCACGTCAGTTAATCGTCTTTATTTATCTGTAGGTTATTTAGAGCAAACAGTCGAGAATTGTTTCTTACCAGGGGTGCCTTGGTGAGGTAGCTCAGGATGGTGGCAACCGGATGGAAGGAGTGGAACTTGTCCTGCACAGATGCAAGTGGAACAACGAAAGCTTCAGTTTGGCTCCCAAAGTATATCTCGACTGCACAGTAGACTAGCAACATATCTCGTCAGACTCTTACCTCTCCCTCGGCTTTCAGCTGAATCCTGGTGCTGAGCTCGGCCAGGAGCACCAGGTCAAGGATGATGGGTGCGGCGAGGAGCGAGTCCTCGCAGGTGTTGTGCAGCACGATGGTGCTCTTGCCCCCCATGAAGATCTCCGAGGTGTACTCGTCCATGGCCCTCTTGCTGTCTCCAACGTATGGCACATACTGCAAAACAACGGTGAAGCTTCAGTATATACTTCCAAGTTTTTGCACCAACAGTGCATGTGTCCGTAGTAGGTGAGAGACAGATCGACAGACCTTGATCACGACGACGTGGTCAGGATGCTCCCCGGGCTCGTAGAGGATAGCATTGCTCGAGACCATGTCATCCACCACGTTGCTCTTGGAGATCTCCTTGGAACGGAATGTCTGCGGTGCGGATAGGTTCATCCCGTCGTTGTTCCCCAGATGGTTGTAGCTGACAATTGAGGTGGGCTGCAAGAACAGAAACCACATATGTTTAGGCTTCGTAACACAGAAATGTCTGTGTATACATGTGTTCAGTTGACAGTTGATTGTTACCTTGATTCCAGCACCAACAAGGAAATCCACCAAGACAGATTTCATCTTAGTCTGGCCACTCTTGAAATCATCACCACCAATCAGGCAGTTGTTCTTAATGGCAAGATCGATCAGCCCTGCACACAAGAAAATAACATAAGCCTGTAACCAGACACCATATACAGGTACAATCAGCAGAGCAAGCTACACACCAGGCACAAAGGTGTTCTGAGGGCTCCCGTTGATGAACGGCACACCCTCCATGACGCAGGCAATGGCATACAGTGTCGATGGAGATATCTCTGCCTCGTTCTTGTCCACAGACGCCAAGAGGTTCTCCATCGTGTCATTAAGCCCAACAGAGACGTTGCTGTACCTTTCAGTGTTTGCCGTCCAAAGCACCACTACCTTGTCCACCTTGTTCTTCTCCTTGAACTCCCTATTTCATCAAGCCATATGAGGGCGCAAATTTAGAAGTTGATGAAGTTTTCAGCATGGAACGTTGAAACTAACAAGGACTGGTGGAGTAACATTTTCATGAGTAACTCAGCTTAAAATTTAATTTCAGTAGAACGACCCTTCGTGGAGTCCAATCATACAAAAGCCGGTGGCTATAGAGAATCTGTCCAATCATACAAAAGCCACTGGCTGTAGAGAATTATGCATATAGAATCATACCAGTTAAGTAGTGTTATTGTTTTAAAGCATATTCGCAGTGGTTACAGAGAATTATCCATATTAATCATGCGTGCTCAGGCATCAAACTCAGAGTACTCTTTTTTTATTCTACTCTTAAGTGCTGGAATATAGAGTATGTCAAGTTGTATACGTGCATATCTGTATACCTTATGTCTTTGATAATCTGCTCCATCTGCTCTTTCTTTGTGCCCTTGATGACATTGTTAGCCCGGGAGCCCTGGTTGGCAGCGATGAAGTCCGGGTCATAGATGCCGGGGAGCGGCACGATGGACTCCATGTAGGGCCTGAGCTGCTTCTGCAGGTCAATGTCCAGCACCTTGGCCCTGGTCATAGCATCAGCCAGGTTCATGCTGCTAATATCCCAGCCCCCAAACACAAGGTCATCTGGGTTTACCTGAAAAATCATTCTAACACCGTCAGAATAGGATTTGCAGCCAACTGCAAGTCTGGAACATATACAGTCAACAGAGCCCATAGCATTTTGACCGGTACAATGACAACATCATGGCACATATCCACAATTTTCTTTACTAAAGAGCACATGGTGCACTGTCTTTTTTTATTTTTGCATGACTTAGCTGTCCTTCAACTAACATGCAGCATCAAATTGCTACGGGGATAGTGCTCTTCACATAGCAATATCTTTTTAATGTTAGTATTGATTGCAGTGACTCGAAGAAAACTGTATTTACCATGGGCAGGAGGCTCTTGAAGGGTGCATAGATCTCCTCTCCGTTGTAGCTCCCGACCCTGATGGTGGAGGCCTGGGTGAGGGACCCAAAGTAGTTGGCTTGCTGCACCTTGTCCTTTGTCGCCCATGAGATCCCCCTAAATTGATTAAACTCACCATCAGTCTCAAATAAGACACTACTGTTGACAAGGAAGAACCAAAATTGTAATGATGGAATCGATGTGGATGGTGACAACGTACTCCCTGTTGGCGATGACCCCAGCCATGAGTGTGGAGCCATTGTTGCCGCCCCACCCCACGAGCATCACCCTGCACCACCAAAAACAGAGTCCAAATGATTACCACAAATAATCAGCGTATTCTGTCGACAAGTGGCTCACACTACACTGCACGTAGCCAACATGCAAAGCAATCCGCTAGTGGATGTAGATGAAAACAAAGAGGAAATCAGAGAACCCGGGGAAACAAACAAATGCATGGGATTCAGAGTAGCAGTAAATTATACTTGGTCAGGCTAACATAGTTGGGCCCTTGTCAAAAGAAAAAGGCTGACGTCTCATTATTATACCAGGTGGAGTCAAAACCCTGTTCTGCATCTCATCTAAAAAAATACAGAGCAGTCCGTTCTGAATCTTAAAATACAAGCTCACGTGCACATGCGACAGGTGAAAAACTAGTAGATCGGGGAAAGCATGTCGTATTACGGAGATGGAGTTGGTCGGATAGCCGATCTGCTAGCGATAATCCAAAACCGAACAGCATCTTGCAGACGACAACAAACGCATCGCATTCTCCTAAAAAGTCGAAAATGAGACCGTTCGTTTGGCTCCTGCCGTCCATTGATTCTCCTCTCTTGGCAAGGAAAGAATGCCAAAAAGAAACGAAAACGAAAACAGAATCCAACACTAGAGGCTGACAGCGATCCGAGAACGACCTAGGCCCACAAGCGTCAACGACGGCCGGCGAAGTTCCGAATGGAACACAGGTCGCACTGATCTTGACAGGACCGAATTAAATCAAGTAAATACATCAGGAGATAATTAAGAGAAGCGCCGAGTTACTGAAACACGGCGACTGAGTGACTGATCTTGACACGACAGAATCTAAAGGATTAAACTAGGCTTTACATACAGAAGACAAGAGAAGCACTGCGCGCGCGTATATAGGGAGGGGAGGAGAGGAGCGTTGGTTACCGACCCGAGCTTGGGGACGTTGGTGTTGGTCTTGAAGTGGTAGTTGACGGACTTGGGGCGGACGACCCACTTGGAGGCGCCGTCGTGGCTCTCGTGCACCAGCTCCGTGGTGTCGTAGCGGTACTCGGACTCGATCTCCCCCGCGCCGTACCTCACGTTCGGGCTCTCCACGCGGAAGCTCTCGATGAACATCTTGGCGACGCAAGATCGATCTCTCCCTCTCTTTCTTTCCTGGAGACTCTTGCAGGGAGGAAGAGAGAGGTTTTCGAGTGCGGTGGCAAGGGGCTGGAGTGAATTGTGTGTGATCTGCGGTGGGTAAGCGGGCGGGGGTGGGGGATTTATAGCGGGTTAGGCGGCCACGTGGTTTCGCTGGGGTCCACGCCGTAGGTGCCAGTGCCAGGCGGGGCGGCGGCGAGACAGCTTGGCCGCCGGGGATAGCCGCCGGCGGGCTGGGGAGGCGGGGGGCGGAAGGGAATGGGGGTCGGGGAGAGGCTCGAAGAGGAGGAAGGGGCGCGATGGGCCGATGAGGTATCGACCGCACTTCTTTCTTTTTCTGCGAGGACGGAGGGAGGAACACAGTTACGATTTTGCACTCAAGAAATCGCAAAAATGCCCTGCCCACAAAGATCGTGTGCTGCGAGGCAGAGGCGTCACATGCACACAGTGGCCGCGCGCACCCTGCCTCTGCCGGTGCCAGTGCCAGGCGCCGGGATCATCAACGATTCCGTGGACACGGGCACGCGAGATAGATACTAGTAGATTCCGAACGATTCTGAAATTCCGAGGAACTGCGAGGGGCGAAACGCGAATGATCCCGCGGTCCGCTGCGCCCGGCGCGGGCGCGGCTGGGAGCGGGCCCAGTGAGCCGCGACGGCCCACGGTCGCACGGCGGGGCCCCAGCTCCTTCCCAAGTGGCGCTCTCTGCTCCGTGGTGCTCGTGGGCGCCGTCACGTGGCCAACCGCCGCCCGGTCGTGGCAGACGCTCCTGGAAACGCCTCACACACACACGTCCTTCCCCACAGAGCATAGACGCGGTCCATGGGCTCGCTGCAGAGCACGCCATGTGGTGCGGTGTCAGCGGCGGGCGGGGAGGCACCGCTCCGAGCTCGTGCGTTGTCAGTGCGATCCAGTCCCGAGAGCAGGCGCGGGTCCCCGGGGAAACACGAAATTGTTGTCCTTGCATGCAAATGGCCCTGTCCTTGCATGTAAGACTCTCGGGAATCTTCGGGCGCTCGCGGCTAGTGCGTTCTAGGCTCCTCTCTTCTCGTCAGATCTGCTGGGGGAGGTTGCCACTGCTTTTGCTATGGCTCAACCAAAGTAATTTGCCCTAGCACAAAGATGAGTAAGTTTGTCTGCCAACCCGCAAAAAAAAGGTAAGTTTGCTTGCCCTAGCTACAAGTGCAAGCTCAGAGAGATTGTATGGTGATATGCCTTTGTGCAACTTTTACAAGTGTTAGGTTCTATAGATTCTTTGCGTTGCAAGCTGAAATCCGGTCGAGTACTGATCATTGCTTCCTACTTGGAGCGTCTACAAGCAGGATTGCCAAACATGGACCATTGTACGCCCACGGACAGTGACCGGTCACCACCCATTTGTACTCGCCCACGTGCTTTTTAAATTCATACAATCTATACCAATATGTAAATAAGCAACACAACATCAATCAAAGCTACGTACCCATATATAGCACAATCGGACCAAAAAAAATAGAGTAACAGAGTTCATCAGACACTGTTCATGGGACATAGTTCATCATTGGACGGATTAAACTTGGTACAAAATAAATTAGATCGGGGGAGCGGGGTGACGAACATGGCCATTTCCTCGCCGGGCCTCTCCCCTTGTGGTCACCGGAGCGACGGTAGTAGTCCTCCGTGTAGGCATCCGCAGCGGGAGGTGTGTCGTCGTCCGTGCTTGTCGTGCCACTATTGGACGACGACGAGATGATGCCGACGAGACGTATGTCGGCACATGCATGCTCCTTCGTGTGTCGTCGTCCCTGCTAGTCCTGCCACTATTGGACGATGACGAGATGATGCCGACCAGACGTCTGTCAGTGCATGCATGGTCCTTCGTGTGTCGTGGCGCCTTGGCCTTGGCGATCTCCTTCTGCATCGCGAGGCACTTCGATACTTTGGTGCCAAGCCGGAGCTCCTTCGTGTGTCGCGACGCCTTGGCCTTGGCGATCTCCTTCTGCATCGTGAGGCACTCCGACACTTTGGTGCCGAGCCGGAGCTCCTTCGCGTGTC